>NC_086317.1:323713645-324013645 GCF_036172605.1 Pelobates fuscus | reverse complement strand
ATGGCATTTTATGCATTCTGTACAATTGCACCGGTGTTGTGTACCAGCGAAACATTGTTTTAAAGGATTGTTCCTGGAGTGTCACACACATGGAAGTAGAATTGTTCCCCTCCCATATGTCCTGCGCTCCACTCCCTCTAGTTCTTCACCGAAGTCATGCTCCCATTGGTCTATATAGGTTAGTCTACCCCATTCCTCAGTTTATGTGCATATGTGGGCGTACAACAGTATAATTTGGACTTTGGGCATGATTTCTGCTTTACATAATCTTTCAAAGAAAGTAAGTGGTGTGTGCGCTGCTTCCTTTATCTGAGGGCTCTGTATAAAGTGCCTTTTTTGTTTAAGTTCCTCAAAGGATACCACCTCAATGCCCTGGAAAATGTGGCAAATCCTCTGTAAGACCACCTGTTCTATATGTGCGAAATTTCTAGCTACCATGCCAGGGGGAAATGCCCTGTTTCATAGGAATGGCATGAGTGGGGAGAGAGATATGGCTGGCTTATATTTCAGGGAATTAAAGACTGCAGGGCATGTGCTCCTCAACATTGATCTGTCTGTCTTAGGCACCCACATCACAAATTGCGAGAAATCTGCTCCCAACATCAGTGATTCGATTTCTACCCACTTCCTCTCATCTATGGGGGAGTGCCATATGGTAATTTGTGACAACTTTGCCGCCAAGTACTAAAAATCTAAGTTAGGTAAGCCTAATCCTCAGCGCACTTTCGGTCGGTACAATATGTGTTGCGAAATTCTGTGTCGCTTGTATTGCCATATAAATGTGCCTATCGTTCGTTGCAGGGGATCTAGACTTGATTTTGATATAAATATGGGCAATGCTTGGAATAAGAAAATAATTCTTGGTAGAATGTTCATTTTTACCGTGTGGATCCAGTCTATCCATGATATGGGTTTATCTGTACACTTTTCCATATCCCGTATGAGAGTCTGTATCAGGTATGTGTAGTTCAAACCATATAATTTATCCTGGTTAGCCAGTAGGTGAATCCCTAAATACTTAATGGAATGGCGTGCTATTTGCATATTACACGAGTCCCTTATCAGCGCTGTGTCCGCCGCGGACAGACCAACTGGTAGGGCGCTAAATTTAGCTATGTTGGCTTTGTAATCTGAGAGCGACCCATATTCCTACAAAACCTCTCTCAAAGCTGTCATGGACTCCTTACAGGTCTGTAAACGTTAAGAGGACATCATCCGCGTATACCCACACTAGAAATTCCCTGCCTTAACCATCGCCCCCTGCATGTTTGGGTGTTGGCGTAGTGCCTGCAATAAGGGTTCAAGCAACAAGGTGAACAATAATGGGGATATCGGGCACCCCTGCCTAGTGCCATTGTTTAAGGGGAAAGGTGTATGTGAAGCTGCCGTGATTCGGACTTGCACTCTCATGTAATAGATGTAATATATGTCTCTGGGAATCCTAGGTGTGATAAAAACATGAACAGATAAGGTCACTTGGCCATATCAAATGCCTTCTCCGCATTGATGTAAACAACCAATGTGGGTGTATTGGTAGCTTCCTGTTTCCAGATAATGTCCACGTTTCTGCGAGTGTTCTCAAATAATTGCCTGCCTGGTATAAATCCAACCTGATCTGAGTCAATCAGTGCCATTAAAAAAAGGGTTCAGTCTGGTTGCCAGAATTTTTGCAAAGATGTTGTGATTTATAAGCAATATTGGTCTATAACTGCCAGGGCTTAATGGATCTTTGTCTGGTTTAGGAATTAGTATGATAGTGGCTAGGGACATGTTCTTGTCGGGTATTCCTCCCTCCCTAAAGTCTGTAAATAGCCTTTCCAATTGTGGAATAAGTTCCTCTCGGAAGATTTTGTAATAACCCCCATTGAAACCATCTGGTCCCGGGGCTTTGTTCCCTTTAAGTTCAGTAATAGCTATGACAATTTCTCATAATTGGTGTGTTCAGTCGTTCCCTGGCTTCTTGGGATAAAGTGGGTAATCCCAAGGTGGCTAGGTTTCTGCGTGTTTGGCCCTCTAGCCGGTCCTTCTGGGCAGCGTCGTCGGGAGGAATGGTTTTACAGGGATTTATAGAAGTCAGTAAAGACTGAGGCAATATTGGATGAGTTAGTTTTTATGGAGCCATCCGTATGTTCTATAGTAGTGATATGGGATCGCCGTGTTCTGGGTCTTAGGGTCCTGGCCAGAAGGGTGTCCATCTTATTGGCCTTCTCGTAAAAGGTTCTTTAGGACCAAGTAATGGACTTGACTGTGTCGTCTAGGAGCAGTTCCCGGATAGAGTGTCTCACCGTCTCTAGCTGCCTCAGTGTGTCCTCATCTGGGAGAGACTTATGCCTTTGCTCTAACCGCCTGAGATCACGCATCCAGAGTCTGGGTCTTTCTTTTATTTCTTCGCTGTGGCTAGTCGTATAAGGGATCCCCTGATTGCTGTCTTATGTGCTACCTCTGGAGTGTTGTTTTCAATAAAATAGTCTATTAACTCTTTCCGTATGGACTCTACGATTAAAGGGTTGCGAAGGAGAGAGGTATTGAGTTTCCATGTCCATGGGGAGGCAGAGCATAAATTCCCTAAAGATATGGATACCTCCACATGATCCGACCATGTAATGGAGCCCACCCTTGTGCCCTCTATTCGAGCGAGACTAGCAGAGTTAACCAGAAACAGATCAATCCTAGAATAAGTCTTATGTGGAGCTGAGTAGAAAGTATAAGCGACCTCGCTAGAATGATGTGCCCTCCACACGTCCACAAGGCCCGTGGTCATCATAAATTTATGTAGGAGTCTGTCCTGACCCCCTCTACCCTGAGACCTAAATGCGCCTCTGTGGGCACCTCTGTCCACTGTGGGGCACGGCGCTTCATTGAAATCCCCTCCAAGAATGATCACGCCACGCAGGAGTGCCTGTATTTTGGACGCCAGTGTTAACCAGAATGTTGTCTCGTTGATTCGGTGCGTAGATATTTAATAAATGTAGCGTGTGGGATAATAGAGTGCCAAATAAGATTATGTAGCATCCCTTGGGATCTAAGTCTGCACCCGTGATTTGTAGTGGGCAGCTATTTCTAACCAATATCGCAACACCGTTGGGTTTACGAGGCGATCTGGCTTCATAAGCAATGCTATATGTATGATCCCTTAACCTAAGGGAAGCATTTGTGGGGATATGTGTCTCCTTAAAAAAGCTATATTTGCCTCCAGTCTCTTCAGTTCCCTGAACATAAGCCGCCATTTTGTTGGGGAATTAAGCCCTTTCACATTTAGGGAAGTGAGATTGATGGTCATTACCCTATTAAGTATGCTGTGCTGTCATATATGCCCACTTCCACTCGCCCATGTACTTGTTTGATCTTGATCCACGCCCCCTTCCCGCCCACTCCACCCCTCCCATGAGAGAAGAATAGAGAAAATAAAATGACGGTTTGTACACCGTAGTAAGTGAACAGGTCGTCTGGTCTTATGCTTCGTCAGATCCATGTGGGGTGTATGTGTCAACACCTCCGAAGTGCAAAACACGGGAGAGAGATACAGACCCATGTGCCTGAACCTGTGCACGCTACTGCACGATATTTATACTTTATAATACGTACTTATAACAATAGACAATAGACACGTAAGCTGTGTGTCAAAACAGAAAAAACAAAGGAAACCTTGAAAACATTGGGTAGTTACTCCAATGGTTGTATACTAAACGGCGCAGGGATGGCTAAGGAGCGGTATATTATGCCCATGAGGTAAATAGGACTGGGAGGTTACTCAGCTGTCGGGTTCCTGCATATCATAGGGGCATATATTTGGGGGGAGGTCCTTGGCCTGATAGGGGCTATGTCAGCCTCTCAGTGATTGGGTAATGTAGCCTCGTCACAATGTGAGGGTACTGGAACCCGTTGGCCGGTACAATAGGTAACAAGATGAAATAAACCAAAAGATAAAAAAAATGATGGTGTGTCCGGGTCATCTTGAGTTGGCGGGGTCTACGTGTCTCGGGCAAGTGACCGCAGTGCTCATGTCCCAGTGTGTCTGGTATACGTATGCCATAGGGGTAGAATTTCTTCCCACCCCGTCCTCCACCCGCAAGAAAAAGTGAATAAACAATGGTTCCCACCATTCTCCCCATTTTGATGCAGGCACTGGGGCTCAAAAAATTATGTTATTGCTGCCAGCTGATCCCCCAGGAGGCCTTGGATATATAAATTGACTCAGTTCGGTGAGTCCCCTCCCCTGCTCCAGAAGTCCCGGTCCCAGTCTCGTGGCGCCACTAACCCTGTCAACGCAGTAGCATGGAGTAACCATTCCCAAGTGTCCCCTTACAATACCGCAGTCATTGTTCATGCGATCCGGTCTCTGCCTTACAAACACTCTCTCGGGAGCTGGGCGAGCTCCTCAACTGCCACCTGCAGGCCGGAAAGGTTTAATGGAGGCGGAAGCACAAGGCTCTGGAACAGGTGAGCTGGGTCTCCACCCAGTGAAAGCACGTGCGTGCGGTCATCTTTTAACACAAGTAGTTTAAAGGGGTATCCTCAGGTGTATCGTAGGCCAGCCCAGTGTATAGCATCCGCTCCACTCCTGCCACCTCTGCAGGGTGACGGGTACCAAGTCGTGGTTAAGGGTGAGTTCCGAGCCTTCATGTTTTATAGGCCCCTCTCTGCTCTTCATCATTAGGGCTTCCTTCATTTGAAAGTGGAGGAATCGGATTACAACATCTCTCTGTGAGTTTTGGTCCGCTCTCCTCATTCGGAGTGCCCTATGTGCTCGCTCAATATGCCATTGGTGGTCAGGTATTTCAGGAAGCAAGTGCTGTAATATGGTGAGCATGAGGTCTTGGAGCGGGCCCTTTCCCGCCTTCTTCGGTAGACCCCGCAGTCGGACGTTGTTGCGCCTCGACCGATTTGCCATATCTTCCAGGGCTAGTTCAGCCTCATACATATGTGCTGAGAGTAGAGTTACCTGGCTGGCTGCTGTGTTGAAAGCGGTCGTTGTGGGTTCCAGGCATTCCTCCATCCGCGTGGTCCTGGTGTCCTGCGTGTGTATCTCGGCTTGCAGTACCGTCGTGGACTTAACAGTTTTTCCCACCAGGTATGTTTTAACCTCAGCTAATTTAGTGAGAATTTGAGTTGTATCTCCTGAGGGATTATCCGGTGTGGCTGTAGCTCGCAGAGAGGCCGGTGGGGAAGTGAGGCCTGGTCCAGTGCCATCTTGACTTTCAGTCAATCCCAGCTTATGGGCTCTGAGAAGGTCCATTACGGTGGCTCCTGGTTCCGGGCATTTTTTAGGGGTGCTTCTTCGGGTTCCTTTTGTCCATATTTGCTTTGGACAGCTTTGTTTTTAGGCTTCTTCATGCTGTTTGCAGAGTGTTTGGAGCGGAGATCTACACAGACGTGTCCAGCTCGCTCCTCGGTCAGGCCACACCCACCTCCAAGGTCAGGCAATGCCCCCTTTAATGATTTTTTGAAGGAGTGGAGACTGGGTGAGCATCTAACAGAGAAGGGAAGTGAGTTCCACAGCAATGGTGCAGCCCTCGAAGTCTTGAAGGCGAGCATCAGAGGTGGAAGTAAGGACAGAAGATAGACATAAGTCTTTAGCAGAGCGTAAGGGTCTATGTGACGGACCGCCTGCCACCCCGACTGGGTGCCACCTCCAAACGATGCTCCTAGTGCTCGCCAAGGACCATCAGCACCGCACTCGACACCATAACGTTACAGTGTCTCTGAGCTGCTTCTCCGAGCACTAGGATGCCATCCCACCGCTGCTACCACCGTGCTTATGGTGTCAAACACTCCACTTGACACCATAAGCACTGCAGACCCCATGAACTGCCGCAGCTTGGTTGGGGTCTCGCCGTCGCCTACCCAACCTGGAGCCTTGTCGTAGGTCCAGGCTGGGTATGCGACAGCGAGACCCCAACCAAGCTGCGGAGGTTCGTGGGGTCTGCAGTGCTTACGGTGTCAAGTAGAGTGCCTGCAGCCCTCAGGAAGCACTAGGAGCATCCATCAACTGAGGTACCCAGTCAGGGTGCCAGGTGATCCGTTACAGTCTAGACAGGACATACTTGTGTATTAGGGAGGATAGATAGGTGGGAGCAGCATTATGTAGAAATTTTAAAGCAAGAAGCAGAATTTTAAATTGAGCCCTAGATCGTAGTGAACCTTTAAACACTTAACCCTCTATGACGTCATGCAGTACAGGACATTAATACCTAGTAGTGTTGTCGCGAACCCGAAATTTTCGGTTCGCAAACGGCGAACGCGAACTTCCTCAAATGTTCGCGAACCGGCGAAACGCGCGAACCGCCATTGACTTCAATGGGCAGGCGAATTTTAAAACCAACAGGGAATCTTTCTGGCCACAAAAGTGATGGAAAAGTTGTTTTAAGGGGACTAACACCTGGACTGTGGCATGCCGGAGGGGGATCCATGGCAAAACTCCCATGGAAAATTACACAGTTGATGCAGAGTCTGCCTTTAATCCATAAAGGGCAGAAATCACCTAACATTGACACCTGTCCTCAAAGCCCCTGATACACACTGACACAGAGCAGAATAGAGACTGTTCCCCGTCCTCAGAGACCATGATACACACTGACACAGAGCAGAATAGAGACTGTTACCCCTACATAGGGTCACTTGGCAGATATGGCGGGGTCGTGGGACAGGGAGGATGACTTTCACCTCTTCCCCTGTTAGATTCCCGTTGTGCTGTGACATCACCCTTATACGCTGTGTAAAGCATACTATTTAATTTGATCAGCATGGCCACTTGAGTTTTTATAGTTTTCACGCTGCTTGTAGTTTGTATATGGTTCACAAAAATCAAACAAACGATAAAGTAAACATGTAAGGATTCAGAATATTCTTTCAAACCCTTACACATTGTGTGTACATACTTTTTGTCTTAAGTTTGTGGCTTTAAAGAGGTTCACGTTGTTTCTATGATGTGCATAACATGTTCTTGTAAATGTTTTTTAAATTTTTCCTGGAATTGTAATTTTTGAATCTGAATAAAGATAGTCAAATCCCTGATACACACTGACACAGAGCGGAATAGAGACTGTTCCCCCTACATAGGGTCACTTGGCAGATATGGATTGACACCTGTCCTCAAAACCCCTGATACACACTGACACAGAGCAGAATAGAGACTGTTCCCCCTACATAGGGTCACTTGGCAGATATGGATTGACACCTGTCCTCAGAGACCATGATACACACTGACACAGAGCAGAATAGAGACTGTTCCCCGTCCACAGAGACCATGATACACACTGACACAGAGCAGAATAGAGACTGTCCCCCCTACATAGGGTCACTTGGCAGGTATGGATTGACACCTGTCCTCAAAGCCCCTGATACACACTGACACAGAGAAGAATAGAGACTGTTCCCTGTCCACAGAGACCATGATACACACTGACACAGAGCAGAATAGAGACTGTTCACCGTCCACAGAGACCATGATTCACACTGACACAGAGCAGAATAGAGACTGTTCCCCGTCCACAGAGACCATGATACACACTGACACAGAGCAGAATAAGGACTGTTCTTCCTACATAGGGTCACTTGGCAGGTATGGATTGACACCTGTCCTCAAAGCCCCTGATACACACTGACACAGAGCAAAATAGAGCCTGTTCCCTGTCCACAGAGTCCATGATACACACTGACACAGAGCAGAATAGAGACTGTTCCCCGTCCACAGAGACCATGAAACACACTGACACAGAGCAGAATAGAGACTGTTCCCGGCCACAGAGACCATGATACACACTGACACAGAGCAGAATAGGGACTGTTACCCCTACATAGGGTCACTTGGCAGGTATGGATTGACACCTGTCCTCAAAGCCCCTGATACACACTGACACAGAGCAGAATAGAGGCTGTTCCCTGTCCACAGAGACCATGATACACACTGACACAGAGCAGAATAGAGACTGTTCACCGTCCACAGAGACCATTATACACACTGACACAGAGCAGAATAGAGACTGTTCCCCGTCCACAGAGACCATGATACACACTGACACAGAGCAGAATAGAGACTGTTACCCCTACATAGGGTCACTTGGCAGGTATGGATTGACACCTGTCCTCAAAGCCCATGATACACACTGGGGGGAGCTACTGTCCTCCCCAACCACTGCGCGGTGGGTGGGGGCCATAAATCACAATGGGGGGACCTACTGTCCTCCCCCCCTCGGCCCCCACCCCTGCGCGGTGGGTGGGGGCCATAAATCACAATGGGGGGGCCTACTTTCCTCCCTCCCGGCCCCCATCCCTGCGCGGTGGGTGGGGGGCATAAATCACAATGGGACGGACCTACAGATAGGAGTGGAGTATTGTTCATATCAGTTTAATACCTTCCGCGTCTCCTAACAGTGGACGTGTATATGGCAGCCATTTTAGGAACCGCACACCTGGGACCCGAGCAAGTTCACCTCGTTCAAGCTGCTCTGGTTCCTTGATGAGCCAGCTGCCCGTGAGTTAACATGTCCCGTGGAGAAGCACTCTGTCCTGTAAAGCCTCACCACAAAAAAATTAAATAAATAACAGCACTCGGAGTGGTGAGTTTAGTAAATGTTCATATCAGTTTAATACCTTCCGCGTCTCCTATCAGTGGACGTGTATATGGCAGCCATTTTAGGAACCGCACACCTGGGACCCGAGCAAGGTCACCTCTTTCAACAGGCGACATGATTTGGCCCTGTAAAACTATCCTGGATATTCTCTACAAGTTCTATGGATATGGCATTGATTTATGTAACAGGTAGATGGAAGAAGATGCTTGGTCGGTCCTCTTACTTGAAATTGGTGGCACTGTGCGGGCAAGCTAATGTGCCACCAGATAGGAGTGGTGAGTTTAGTATTGTTCATATCAGTTTAATACCTTCCGCGTCTCCTATCAGAGGACATGTATATGGCAGCCATTTTAGGAACCGCACACCTGGGACCCGAGCAAGGTCACCTCTTTCAACAGGCGACAAGATATGGCCCTGTAAAACTCTCCTGGATATTATGTACAATTTCTATGGATATGGCATTGATTTATGTAACAGGGAGATGGAAGAAGATGCTTGGTCGGTCCTCTTACTTGAAATTTGTGGCACTGCGCGGGCAAGCTAATGTGCCACCAGATAGGAGTGGTGAGTTTAGTATTGTTCATATCAGTTTAATACCTTCCGCGTCTCCTATCAGTGGACGTGTAAATAGCAGAGATTTTTAATTGTTGAATCACCTCCCCTTTTTAGGCCAAGGTGGGAAGATGCTTAGACCACTGGTATATTGGTGCCATCTTGGAGGATTTTTTTTTGGTTTGGTTTTTGAAGCCACAGTGCTGCACCAGTGGGCCTAAAAATTAGGCATGTACACATGCCTGAAAAATTTGGTATTGTTGCAGCCGCTGCTGTAGCAGCGGCCAGAAAAATTGATGTTTGTTTCACAGGCAGAAAGTGCCCTAAAACATGGCGGCTTGAACCCTAGTTGGTGGCGGATAAGTCACGCAAGTCAAACGTCACTCAGAGCTAAAATACAGCAGCGTGTGGACCATTTTTAGCCCAAGGCAGCTCATTTCATCAGGCCTTTTTTAATCGAATGTATCGCCCAGTGTCAGTCCCTTCGGGATCCATCCCTCATTCATCTTAATAAAGGTGAGGTAATCTAGACTTTTTTGACCTAGGCGACTTCTCTTCTCAGTGACAATACCTCCTGCTGCACTGAAGGTCCTTTCTGACAGGACACTTGAAGCAGGGCAGGCCAGAAGTTCTATCGCAAATTGGGATAGCTCAGGCCACAGGTCAAGCCTGCACACCCAGTAGTCAAGGGGTTCATCGCTCCTCAGAGTGTCGATATCTGCAGTTAAGGCGAGGTAGTCTGCTACCTGTCGGTCGAGTCGCTCTCTGAGGGTGGATCCTGAAGGGCTGTGGCGATGCATAGGACTTAAAAAGGTCCGCATGTCCTCCATCAACAACACGTCTTTAAAGCATCCTGTCCTTGCCGGCGTGGTCGTGGGAGGAGGAGGAGGATGACTTCCACCTCTCCCCCTGTTAGATTCCCGTTGTGCTGTGACATCACCCTTATACGCTGTGTAAAGCATACTTTTTAATTTATTTTGCAAATGCTGCATCCTTTCCGACTTGTTGTAATTCGGTAACATTTCCGCCACTTTCTGCTTATACCGGGGGTCTAGTAGCGTGGACACCAAGTACAGGTCGTTCTCCTTCAGCCTTTTTATACGAGGGTCCCTCAACAGGCAGGACAGCATGAAAGACCCCATTTGCACAAGGTTGGATGCCGAGCTACTCATTTCCCGTTCCTCCTCCTCACTGATGTCATTGAAGGTATGTTCTTCCCCCCAGCACAAGAGGACTCAGCCGAGGAGGTTATGGAAGAGGATGGAGTAGGAGGAGTAGAGGAGGTGGCAGCAGGACTGCCTGCAATTCGTGGCGGTGTCACCAACTCCTCTGCAATGCCACGCATTCCTTGATTGTCAGCCGTCAGCAGGTTTACCCAATGCGCAGTGTAGGTGATATACCTGCCCTGACCATGCTTTGCAGACCAGGTATCAGTGGTCAGATGGACCCTTGCCCCAACACTGTGTGCCAGACATGCCATGACTTCCTTTTGTCAAATCGAGTACAAGTTGGGGATTGCCTTTTGTGAAAAGAAATTCCGGCCGGGTACCTTCCACTGCGTTGTCCCAATAGCTACAAATATTTTGAACGCCTCAGACTCAACCAGATTGTATGGTAAAAGCTGGCGGGCTAATAGTTCGGACAAGCCAGCTGTCAGACGCTGGGCAAGGGGGTGACTTGGTGACATTGGCTTCTTACGCTCAAACATGTCCTTGACAGACACATGACTGTGGGCAGATGAGCGGGAACTGCTTAAGGCGGGAGACGGAGTGGCGGATGGTTGAGAGGGGGCAAGAAGGACAGCAGTGGTTGACGTGGCTGAAGATGCTAGACCAGGAGGAGGATGGCGGCTTAGAGTAGGCGTGCTGCTTGTACTCATGTGTTGATCCCATAGGCGTTTGTGATGTGAGATCATGTGCCTACGCAAAGCAGTTGTACCTAGGTGGGTGTTGGACCTCCCACGACTCAGTTTCCTTTGGCACAGGTTGCAAATGGCATCGCTGTTGTCCGAGGCAGACACACACAAAAAATGCCACACTGCTGAGCTCTGCAATGACGGCATTCTGGTGGTGGACACAGCATGCGTTGATTGGCGTGCTGTCGGGCTGACCCTGGGTGCCAATGCATGCTGTCTGACTGTGCCACTAGCTCCTTGCGACGACCCCCCCCTGCTTACAACTCGTCTCCTCCTCCTCTCTGTCTCCCCATCTGAACTTTCGCCCTGTTCTTCTTCTTGCCGAGCGGGCACCCACGTGACATCCATGGACGCATCGTCATCATCAACCGCTTTGCTTGTATCTGACAACTCAGAAAAGGAAGCAGCAGCAGGTACAACATCATCATCATCACACCGTACCTCCATGTGTTTAATGCTGCCTGCCTGATACATATCCCTGTTATCTACATCCTCTAGCAATAATGGTTGCGCATCACTCATTTCTTCAAACGGGTGTGTGAATAACTCCACTGACATACCAAGTAAAGCAGCTGTGGTGCTAGTTTTGGTGGTGGCGGCAGGCGGGTGAGTGGTATCTTGAGAGGTGCCTGAAGCTAAGCTGGAGGAGGATGGTGCGTCAAGGTTCCGAGCGGAGGCTGTACAAGATTGGGTGTCCTGTGTTAGCCAGTCAACTATGTCCTCAGAACTTTTCAAGTTCAGGGTACGTGGCTTCTGAAAACTGGGCATTATTCTAGGGCAAAAGGGAATCACAGCACCACGACCACGACGGCCCCTGCGGGGTTGCCTGCCTCTGCCTGTCATTTTTTTGGGGATTAGTGGTACTAGAAGTGCAAGCTACTGTGAGACCAGATATGATTGGCAATGTGAACTGTAAGAGTTCTGCAGAGCACACACTGTAGGCCTGAGACACCCGCTTGAAGACAAGTAACTGCTATTCAATCTATAACAGTGAAAAACTAATTTTGGTTTTAAAAGCACGCTATAGAGACACCAGATATGATTAGCAATGTGCACTGGAACAGTTCTGCAGAGCACACACTGTAGGCCTGAGACACCCGCTTGAAGACAAGTAACTGCTATTCAATCTATAACAGTGAAAAAAAAATTGGTTTTAAAAGCACGCTATAGAGACACCAGATATGATTGGCAATGTGCACTGGAACAGTTCTGCAGAGCACACACTGTAGGCCTGAGACACCCGTTTGAAGACAAGTAACTGCTATTCAATCTATAACAGTGAAAAACAAATTTTGGTTTTAAAAGCACGCTATAGAGACACCAGATATGATTGGCAATGTGCACTGGAACAGTTCTGCAGAGCACACACTGTAGGCCTGACACACCCGCTTGAAGACAAGAAACTGCTATTCAATCTATAACAGTGAAAAACAAATTTTGGTTTTAAAAGCACGCTATAGAGACACCAGATATGATTGGCAATGTGCACTGGAACAGTGCTGGAGAGCACACGCTGAAGGAAGGACTGACAGAGCCGCTTGAAGGACACTGACTGGCTGCTATTAGCTTACACTAGAAACCTTTTTTCTTTGTAAAAGCACGCTATAGAGACACCAGATATGAGTGGCAATTGTCAAAGTACGCTGGCAGGGTTGTGCAGGGCACATGCTGAAGGAAGGCCTGACAGAGCCGCTTGAAGGACACTGACTGGCTGCTATTAGCTTACACTGGAAACCTTTTTCTTTGTTAAAGCACGCTAAAGAGACACCAGATATGATTCGCAACTGTCAAAGCACGCTGGCACAGGTCTGCAGAGCACACGCTGAAGTAGGCCTGACACCCAGACGCTTGCAGACAACTAACTGATCTTCTATTACAGTGAAAAAAAATGATTTCTTTAAAATCTAAAGCTTAAGCTATTGTTAAAACAGATATGAGTGGTGGCACTGACTGTGCAAATGGGCAAGGCATCCAACCTGACACAGAAGCTGGAAGGCAGGCAACTGCTCTTCTATTACAGTGAAAAAAAAAATTTCTTTTAAATCTAAAGCTTAAGCTATTGTAAAAACAGATATGAGTGGTGGCACTGGGCAAGAGAGCACAGTATCCACTGTGAATCTCACACAGAAGCTGGCAGGCAGGCAACTGCTCTTCTATTACAGTGGAAACAAAATTTTGGTTGTAAAAGCACGCTATAGAGACACCAGATATGAGTGGCAACTGTCAAAGTACGCTGGCAGGGTTGTGCAGGGCACACGCTGAAGGAAGGCCTGACAGAGCCGCTTGAAGGACACTGACTGGCTGCTATTAGCTTACACTGGAAACCTTTTTTCTTTGAAAAAGCACGCTATAGAGACACCAGATATGAGTGGCAATTGTCAAAGTACGCTGGCAGGGTTGTGCAGGGCACACGCTGAAGGAAGGCCTGACAGAGCCGCTTGAAGGACACTGACTGGCTGCTATTAGCTTACACTGGAAACCTTTTTTCTTTGTAAAAGCACGCTAAAGAGACACCAGATATGATTGGCAACTGTCAAAGCACGCTGGCACAGGTCTGCAGAGCACACGCTGAAGTAGGCCTGACACCCAGACGCTTGCAGACAACTAACTGATCTTCTATTACAGTGAAAAAAAAATATTTCTTTAAAATCTAAAGCTTAAGCTATTGTTAAAACAGATATGAGTGGTGGCACTGACTGTGCAAATGGGCAAGGCATCCAACCTGACACAGAAGCTGGCAGGCAGGCAACTGTTCTTCTATTACAGTGAAAAAAAATGATTTCTTTAAAATCTAAAGCTTAAGCTATTGTTAAAACAGATATGAGTGGTGGCACTGACTGTGCAAATGGGCAAGGCATCCAACCTGACACAGAAGCTGGCAGGCAGGCAACTGCTCTTCTATTACAGTGAAAAAAAATGATTTCTTTAAAATCTAAAGCTTAAGCTATTGTTAAAACAGATATGAGTGGTGGCACTGACTGTGCAAATGGGCAAGGCATCCAACCTGACACAGAAGCTGGCAGGCAGGCAACTGCTCTTCTATTACAGTGAAAAAAAATTATTTCTTTAAAATCTAAAGCTTAACCAATTGTTAAAACAGATATGAGTGGTGGCACTGACTGTGCAAATGGGCAAGGCATCCAACATGACACAGAAGCTGGCAGGCAGGCAACTGCTCTTCTATTACAGTGAAAACAAATTATTTATTTTAAATCTAAAGCTTAACCAATTGTTAAAACAGATATGAGTGGTGGCACTGGGCAAGTAGGCACAGTATCCAATGTGAACCTCACACAGAAGCTGGCAGGCAGGCACCTGCAATTACAATACACAGAAAAAAAAAAAAAAAAGCAGCCTGATGTTCTAGCCCTAAAAAGGGCTTTTTGGGGTGCTGTCCTTACAGCAGAGATCAGATGAGTCCTTCAGGATTGTAGTGGGCACTGAATACCCTAGCCTAGCTATCAATTTCCCTATCTAATCAGCAGCAGCTAAACTTTGCCTCCTCTCACTAAGCATGCAGGGAGGGAGTGCTGCTGATTGGCTGGAATGTGTCTGCTGACCGAGAGGCACAGGGTCAAAGTTTGCCCAATGATGACGAATAGGGGGCGGATCGAACCGCCCATGTGTTCGCCCGCGGCGGCGAACGCGAACACGCTAAGTTCGCCGGGAACTGTTCGCCGGCGGACAGTTCGGTACATCACTAATACCTAGTGATGACAAAGACCATCATGCCTTCAAGATATCAACAGAGTTAGATCCCTATGAGTATAGGGAGCCCCATGTATCCCTTGATACATGGGTTCCCATTTATTAACTGGGGCAAAAATTTGTGGCTTTAGACTGATAGATGAGCTGTGTGCAGTGCTCAAAGTAAACACTGTGAACAGAACTTTAAATCCCTTTAAATCACAGTGACCGAAGGATCACATTCACCCACAGTTATTACTTCACAATACTGTAGGATTCCAATCTTGCAAGGATATTTGGCTCTCCTAAAATGTGTTTGCATCTTTTTCTATGTACACAAAAGGCCTATTTCTCTCAAATACTGTTCACAAATCTGTCTAAATCTGTGTTAGTGAGCACTTCTCCCTTGCCGAGATAATCCATCCACCTCACAGGTGTGGCATATCAAGATGCTGATTAGACAGCATGATTATTGTACAGGTGTGCCTTAGGCTGGCCACAATAAAAGCCTAATGCCACAGATGTCGAAAGTTTTGAGGGAGCATGCAATTGGCATGCTGACTGCAGGAATGTCCACCAGAGCTGTTGCCCGTGAATTGAATGTTCAAGACCTCCACATCCAGTAACTTCACGTCCAACATCGAGACCAGCCACCCAGACAGATGCTGCAACAATCGGTTTCCATAACCAAAGAATTTCTGCACAAACTGTCAGAAACTGTCTAAGGGAAGCTCATCTGCATGCTCATTGTCCTCTTTGGTGTCTCGACCTGACTGCAGATCATCGTCGTAAACAACTTGACTGGGCAAATGCTCACATTCAATGGCATTTGGCACTGTACAGAGTAGATGGCAGACAGCGTGTATGCTGTTGTGTGGGTGAGTGGCCAATTCAATCTCTTTGGTTCTAGGGCCCCCACCCGTAGCTCATGGGTGGGGGCCATGGGGAGGACAATAGATTCCCCCATTGTCTTTTAGGGCCCACACCCACTGCTCATGGGTGGGGGCAGGGGGGTCAAGAGGTCCCCCTTATTGTAATGTAGGGCCCCCATCCACCGCTCATGGGTTGGGGAAGGAGGACTATAGGTCTTTCCCCCCCCCATTTTTTTTAGGGCTCCCTTCCGCGGTTCATGGGTGGGTGGTGGGGGAGACAATAGGAAAAGGGTGAGTATTGTGAGAAAAGTTCTCAGACCCTCAGTAAGTAGGTCAGAGCGGGTCAAGCGTAGGAAAAATACATAAGACAAAATAGTCCCTACTTTGTCTTATGTTTTAAAGCAAACTAGAGCAGAAATAAAAAAAAGAAGAACAGATCTTGAGAGAGGGAGAGAAGAGGAAGTGATTGGGGAAAGGTAAGTTCGGCATGACAGTGCCGCTTTAATCCAAGGAGCACACTTGGAAGCTTGCATTATTTTAGAGCAGTTACCAGCTTGGTTGCAAAGATGAGATTTGAGTAGATCTAACCACTGCTCAAACATCAATGCGGAGTGTGCCACCAGAAACAACTTCCTTATTTTCCAAGAAGGCACCCATCTTGTCATAGACTCCTCTTTTTTTCTTGCTCCTCCCTCAAGAGTTGGCTACTCCTCACACATTGGTGGAATATGCCCATGTCATGCCATTCTTACTTCTTCCAACTTATTTTCTTCAGCCTCAAGAAATGCCAAATAAAAATACATGTTCTTTAATAGAGATGTCCCGAACGGTTCGCTGGCGAATAGTTCCTGGAGAACATCGCGTGTTCGCGTCCGCCGCGGACGGCGAACATATGCGATGTTCGGTCTGCCCCCTATTCTTCATCACTGAGTAAACTTTGACCCTGTACCTCACAGTCAACAGACTCATTCCAGCCAATCAGCAGAAGACCCTCCCTCCCAGACCCTCCCACCTCCTGGACAGCATACATTTTAGATTCATTTGGAAGCTGCATACATTTTTTTTTTTAATTCTTTATTTTTGTAGTGCATGGAGGTATAACAAATGAGCATGTGGTACCCCAATGACATTCCTAATGCTTTTCAAGTAACCATTGTAACAATAGGGTATATGTTAATACCCTAGTCTGCGCGGAGCCCTCCATGGGTGAAGATAGATTAATTTTTTGCGCTCGGGTTTTTTATTTTATTTTTAAGTTCGACGGGTATGATGGTTTTTTATTTGGCCTTTTTTGGGGCTGAAAAATGAAGATTTTAGAAAAAATAAGACGTTGAATAGTAAGTTGAATTTTACTTTACAGGGTAGTAATTTTATTCCCCCCTCACTATTTTTTAGGGTGAGTGGGGTAGGTAGGGGCTTTTTTATTTGGGTGGGGAGTGGGTGACTAGGGGCTTGGGGACCCCTAGTCACCGTTGATGGGGGCGGGGATTTTCATTTAGGGCCCTCACCCGCCGCTCAGGGGTGGGAGCCGGGGGGGACAGTAGGTCCCCCCCCTTATTGTTTTTTATGGCCCCCACCCACCGCGCAGGGGTGGGGGGCGGGAGGAGGACAGTAGGTCCCCCCCATTATTCTTTTATAAGGCCCCCACCCGCAGCTCAGGAGCCATGTTACTCTGTATATAGAAGGAGCCATGTTTACACGGTATATAGAGGGGAGCCATGTTACTCTGTATATAGAGGGAGCCATGTTACTCTGCATATAGAGGGGAGCCATGTTACTCTGTATATAGAGAGGAGCCATGTTTACACTGTATGTAGAGGGGAGCCATGTTACTCTGTATATAGAGGGAGCCATGTTACTCTGTATATAGAGGGAGCCATGTTTACACGGTATATAGAGGGGAGCCATGTTACTCTGTATATAGAGGGAGCCATGTTACTCTGCATATAGAGGAGAGCCATGTTACTCTGTATATAGAGAGGAGCCATGTTTACACTGTATGTAGAGGGGAGCCATGTTACTCTGTATATAGAGGGAGCCATGTTACTCTGTATATAGAGGGAGCCATGCTTACTCGGTATATAGAGGGAAGCCATGTTACTCTGTATATAGAGAGGAGCCATGTTTACACTGTATATAGAGGGGAGCCATGTTACTCTGCATATAGAGGGAGCCGTGTTTACTCGGTATATAGAGGGGAGCCATGTTACTCTGTATATAGAGAGGAGCCATGTTTACACTGTATATAGAGGGAGCCATGTTACTCTGCATATAGAGAGGAGCCATGTTTACACTGTATATAGAGGGGAGCCATGTTACTCTGTATATAGATGGGAGCCATGTTACTCTGTATATACAGGGAGTGCAGAATTATTAGGCAAATGAGTATTTTGACCACATCATCCTCTTTATGCATGTTGTATTACTCCAAGCTGTATAGGCTCGAAAGCCTACTACCAATTAAGCATATTAGGTGATGTGCATCTTTGTAATGAGAAGGGGTGTGGTCTAATGACATCAACACCCTATATCAGGTGTGCATAATTATTAGGCAACTTCCTTTCCTTTGGCAAAATGGGTCAAAAGAAGGACTTGACAGGCTCAGAAAAGTCAAAAATAGTGAGATATCTTGCAGAGGGATGCAGTACTCTTAAAATTGCAAAGCTTCTGAAGCGTGATCATCGAACAATCAAGCGTTTCATTCAAAATAGTCAACAGGGTCGTAAGAAGCGTGTGGAAAAAATGCTCCATCACACGCGTCCAAGTACTCCACAGCGTGGCTGGCAAGAAAGGGTATAAAAGAAGAAAATCTAATGACATGGCCTTCTTGTTCACCTGATCTGAACCCCATTAAGAACCTGTGGTCCGTCATCAAATGTGAGATTTACAAGGAGGGAAAACAGTACACCTCTCTGAACAGTGTCTGGGAGGCTGTGGTTGCTTCTGCACGCAATGTTGATGGTGAACAGATAAAACACTGCCAGAATCCATGGATGGCAGGCTTTTGAGTGTCCTTGCAAAGAAAGGTGGCTATATTGGTCACTGATTTGTTTTTGTTTTGTTTTTGAATGTCAGAAATGTATATTTGTGAATGTTGAGATGTTATATTGGTTTCACTGGTAAAAATAAATAATTGAAATGGGTATATATTTGTTTTTTGTTAAGTTGCCTAATAATTATGCACAGTAATAGTCACCTGCACACACAGATATCCCCCTAAAATAGCTAAAACTAAAAACAAACTAAAAACTACTTCCAAAAATATTCAGCTTTGATATTAATGAGTTTTTTGGGTTCATTGAGAACATGGTTGTTATTCAATAATAAAATTAATCCTCAAACATACAACTTGCCTAATAATTCTGCACTCCCTGTAGAGGGAGCCATGTTTACTCTGTATATAGAGGGAGCCATGTTACTATCTGAGGTGGTTAACTATGATTGGCCCTGGCATGTTTGTTAGTCTGGCCTGCATGGTTGTCTGGCATGAATAAAAGTAGTATGTTTCAACTATATTAGTAGTTAGACTAGTTTGCACTAAAACATGGAAGACATCCTAGTATGAATCGTGATCAACCGCTCTCAGAGACTATGCATTGCGACATGTATATGATGTGGAAAGGTTAACTGTTATGACTGTCTATAGACGAAGTGGCTTTAGCTGCACCTTAAGGATCACCAGTCCGTGGGTGCTGTATCTCTGCGACTGCTATTCAGGAGTCATAGATTGCCGGGTATTGTTGCCAATGCTATTCAGGAGCCATAGATTGCGGGTATTGTTGCCAATGCTATTCAGTGGGTGAGTCCTGTAGCCTCCTGGACTGTTTGCAGTTGTTTGCGGTGCGTTAAACGGGGAGTTTGGTCTGTCACTGTGAAGCGGGCGTAACCCTTACACTACCTGATCGATACAACATCATACCTGATGTTTTAAAGCACGTTATTCCAAACAATTTAGGAATGTTAGGTGATTTATGCCCTTTATGGATTAAAACCAGACTCTGCATCAACTGTGTAATTTTCCATGGGAGTTTTGCCATGGATCCCCCTCTGGCATGCCACAGTCCAGATGTTAGTCCCCTTGAAACAACTTTTCCATCACTATTGTGGCCAAAAAGAGTCCCTGTGGGTTTTAAAAATTGCCTGCCTATTGAAGTCTATGGCGGTTCGCTCGGTTCGCCCGTTCGCGAACATTTGCGGAAGTTCGCGTTCGCCGTTTGCGAACAGAAAATTTCGTGTTCGCGACATCTCTATTCTTTAATGGTTCCCACTCACAGGAATCTATGTCCCCCCAGTTCATTATTTCAGTATGTGCTTCATCATGGGAACATGATGCAGGTACCGTTTTGTTGGATTAGTAACTGAGCAACAGTAGCTGCCCAGTCGCTAATCTTTTGTTATGACAGCAAGCAGCCACTGGCTGTTTAATAGACATGCTCCAACTTGTGGCATGGCAGGTATGTGTGCCCTCCCCTAATACAGCTCCCTGCAGCTTCTATTTTTAAATATTACAAGAAGCAAACTGGTAGCTCCCTCCTTGTAACATAAAATGAATGAACGAAAGAACCATATGCAGGAAGAAGTTTTATCCAAAAAGCAATTCATTCATTGTATTTTGTATTTGTTCATTCACCTTTCAGATGAATAGACAAATCGCCGAAATTCGAACGAAAACGTGGTCATCCGAAAACTAATTCCTAAATTCCCACTAGGTGAGCTACTTGTGACATTGGTACGAAATTATGCTTCAATTACTCAATTTCTGTGGGCTCAGGAGAATGAAACATTGATGATTTTTACAATTAAAATAAATGTAGGCTTCTATCTGTGGAAATCATAGCATGATATACAGCCACAATCTTGTCTGACTGAATTTGCCTGATTAGGTATACCTTTCTACACCTGATGGTGACCAAATCAGGTAAAAAATGTAAGCAAAAAATGCTGCATTCCCATCTAACCTTGCCGCACATGCCAACTCTGTGAGACCATTCTCCCACCTCCAGCTCTGATGCAGGATATAACCAGCACAGCTCAATTCCTCGTCCCCTGAGCCCTTCTACAGATGCATCCGTGCCAGGAATGCTGCAAGAAATTAAGACATCCTTCCATTCAGACCTTTTGAAAATTGCCTCTGACATAAGGGCCGATAACCAGGTGTCAAGTTACCATGTGTATAAGTCAGGGGCATTTCACAGGCTGACGTCACATTGCAGGGTATTGGGGACACTCCTACCAACTCTCAGCTTGTCCCCAGCAATTCTCACAACAGCCATGATAACCCCACCTCTTTTTATGACACGCCTAATAAGCTCCGGCGTCATGACGCTAAGAACGCCATGTCCCGCCAAGGTGTTCGAATGAGAACATTTTGAGGGTGTGGTTACCTACCTAATTGAACATGGTATTTAAAGAGAAACCAGGGAGAGACTCATTGCCCTGTTGTGGTTTTTGATAGGCCCAAGAGCGCGTATCTTGTATACTTGTATTCTTGTATCCTGGCTTTGTTTGACTATTCCTCCTTCTGGGTTCCTTTGATCTCAGCTATTGCATTATCATTGATCCTGATTTCTCGTACCCCTGACCTCAGCTCGCTTTTGACTATTCTTTGTGTGTGTAGTGTTAGTCCAGCCATCCTAAGGTCCGGTACACATTACTAGTATTTGCATTCTGCGTGTAAGATCCCCAAACATTCCTGACACCAGGAAATTGGAGATCGAACAGCCCACATGAAGGAAAAAACAGAAGAATTGGTGGAAGCTCATAACTCGTTAGCTAATGCCTACTCCTCACTAGAAGGCAAACTGAAATTCCTAGAGGGCAAAATAGCTGGCCATGATGACCGTGATAGGAGGAATAATATCTGGCTCAGCAGTGTGCTTGAGTCCGTCAAGCCTCAAGAGTTGTCTCAATATGTCCAAGATTTATCCAAAGCTCTCATACCATCCTTGGAGGAATCTGACCTCCGTCTCGACTGGACATACAGACTCCCACTGCTGAAACATCTACATCCAACAACACCTAGAGATGTAATCACAAGAGTACACTACTTCATAGTGAAAGATCAGACTATGCAAGCCTTACGACTTACGACCTCCCTACCAGGAAATTTAGCAGAAATAAAGTTATTTATTGACCTTTCTTCAGCTACCATGTTTATAAGGTACACATTTGCACCCATCGCTACAGCCCTCGGGGCTGAGAACATAGCTTACAAGTGGGGATCTCCTGCCAAATCACTAGTCAAGAGGAATGGAGTCGACAATCCGATTTTTACATCTGAAGATGGCAAGAGTCTGTTCCGAGAATAAAACATTCCCTTTTCTCAAGAGAATAGACTATGATCTCCAGACTCCACCAAAAAAACTCACCAAGGACTGGTTAACTGTTCCATTGTCTTCAGCAGCACTATAAACCCGCAGAGCTCCTTTGCCCTGAGCAGATGTCCTAACCTACAAAATGTACCGTCTCTATTTAAGGTCAACCACTCAGAGATCTCCTAAGTTTAGGGCTGTCTTCACCACCAATGTGATACACATTCTTAAACCCATGATCAGATTATGTTTTTTGTTACTTATGTTATTCTTTCTTAGACACACTTATATGATTATAATGTGTTTTTCTAAGATTGTTCCTTCTCTCCCCCTGGGGTGGCTTTGGGGTTAAGCCAATTGATACCCGTTATCTAGTGATTTGCGCCGCTCATACATGGCTAACGGGATTTTGTATATAGTTGTTTTTATTTTTAATTTCTCCCTTATATTTAAGTTGCCAATTTTCTACTGATTTTGTTGTATGTTATGATCCATAATGTTTATGATAAGATCAACACATTGGAGTGGTTCTCCTACCCTCACAATACTGGTTAATTAATATGGTCATTAAGATCTTTTCACTGAATCCTAAAGGATAAAGAGGAAGGAGGAAAGGGAGAAGAAAAAAGGGAGAAAAGTAAAAGAAAGAAAAAAAAAGGAAGGGTGACCTGTAAACTAAATATAACTAATTACAAGTGAAAAATTTAAAAAAGAAGAAAAGGAAAAGGAAACAAGGGAAAAAGGGAAGGAATAAGAAAGGGGAAAAAACAAAACTTGTACTGTAAATAAAGTACTCCCAAAGCCACTTTAAGAGAAGTATCAAACTCAGTGAGAAAGAGCAGATACTTAGGCTAAAAATTTTGGCTTGTTTCTTTGGATTGTTTCATTTTGGAGGTGAACACTAGAGAGAATCCCTGAAGAAGTTAAAACAAATAAGGAAAAAGAAAAGAGAAAAGGAAAGGGAAAAGTAGAGAAAAAAGGAAAGGAAAAGGAAGGGGAAAAAAAATAAACATTGTCATAGAGATGAAAGTAAAAAGTAGTTGAAGGATTTGGAGAATAACGAAAAGGTAACAGAAAAGACCTTGAAGAAGTGATCCAAAAGGCTCAAAACAAAGTAAAGAGGAGAAAGAGCAGGGATCAAATAAATCGCTGCTATCATATTATCCATCCCCAAGCTCAGAAGGAAACTCAATCTCAAGAAGAAGATTGAGCTCTCCACCCAAACCAAATAGAAACATCAATCTTAAGATGAATTAGAAATATTAGATCAAGCAAAAGAAAGGCAAGAAAATTCCAAAATTATTGTACAAGAAGAGCAAGTACAAATTACCAAAGAGTTTTTAACAAATCTATTACATAGAACATAGAGACCAAACAAAAAAAAAAGAAATTACTGTTATAAAATATGTTAAAGAGGAATTAAAGAATTTGAACCAAAAAGTTTACACCGAAAAACTCGAATCCATGAAATTTGACATGGAAAAACAACAAGAAGAAAATGAGACCCTATCCAAAAAAGTATCTGAGCTACAAAACAAAATAGCTGATCTGGAAGACCGCTCAAGGAAAAACAATCTCAGGATAAGAGGTATCTCAGAAGATGTAAAAAATGAAGAAATAAAAGATTATCTTTATGAATTTTTGTAGGAGTAGGAAAAAATAATTACTTCTAGTTAGAGCCCATAGGCTCCCGAAACCATCACAGGCACCTACAAATGCCCCTAGAGACATTATAGTTTGTTTTCAAAACTATTTATACAAAGAAAAGATCTGGAAAGTGTGATACAAAACAGAGAATAGAATCGAAAAATTCAAAGATCTTAAAATCATGAATGATTGATCTATTTTCACTCGGCAACAAAGGTTAAAACTGAGATCTATTACGCAAGTTCTAACAAGAGAAAACATAATTTCCCGGCAACTAGAGCATGCAGCTCAGAATGGAGGCACCAACCTCAGCTCCCCGGCACCGCCGGACCACCGACACGCAGCATGGCGGTCGCCACGTGGGTCCCAGCACATGAGCCCTGCCTGCCCCTGCTGTCGGAGCGGCTGGACCGCCTATTCAATGACTTCTGGGCCAAGATCTTCAGCCGCAGAGCCGAACCGGACAAAGTCAGCATCAGCCAAAAGGGACTCTGTGCAGAAGCCAGCAACACCTCTGCGAGGGACCAAGATAGCAGGGAGAGGGAGACGGACGAACCAACGACAGCTCCGGCGCCCATAGCCAAGGCCTCAAGTGAGATTCACCCCAGGGCTACCCCTCCGCCACCCCTCTCTCCTGCATAAAGCCCCCTCTAAGAGACGGCACAGCACTCTCAGGCGGGACCCACTCCGAAGCAGATCCCCTTCGGGTACACAGACCCATATGAGACCCCCAAGACTCATCAACCCCACTCACCGGGTGACCCAGTGACAAGAAGGGACTAACTCAATGATCAACGAGCAGGGACACCCTGTCTCCTAACTCCGCAAAACGGAGGCTCCAACACTAGCACAAAACCGGAGACGGCAAAGGAAGGACCACCAAACGGGCTCGCCAGCCAACATAGACTCACGCCTCTAGGTGCTACCGGCCTGCCATCGGCAGGTATCGGCTAAACATACCCATGCAGGCCCCCCAAGGCAAGGCACACCTGCAGTGCTTACTGGGACTGATGAGCTACACCATGACAGGCAAAATCATAGACAACCTGGTGTCTCCGTTTCACCAAGTTGCGGAAGTGCACCCCAACGGTTACTCAGTTACTATGTCTTGTCTGTCTGATTTCATGCTCATATTACCTTGTTTTATGCCACTGTTATACTTGATAGAAAAGCATGACCATATTGTTTACCTGGGGACCCATAGGTGTACCTATCTTGACACTCCCTATGTGTATTTCGGATTTTGTTTTATTTCAAATTTTGTTTTATATCGTAATCTTATGTACACGAAGTTCGCATGGCACCCACAAACATGCACTCACATATGTGTTACTACCCTACAAGCAATGCACAAACTAGCGCAACACAACCACATTGCAACATGACCTACAAAGTCAAATATAACTACCTAAGCGAGAACCTAAACTGATGCAAGGCTATCTTATGTATAAACACCTTCCCTCTCACAAATTGCAGGGCCACATACCTTAAAGGGACACTGTAGGCACCCAGACCACTTTTGCTCATTGGAGTGGTCTGGGTGCCAACTCCCACTACCCTTAACCCTGCAAGTGTAATTATTGCAGTTTTTCATAAACTGCAATAATTACATTGCAGGGTTAACTCCACCTCTAGTGGCTGTCTACTAGACAGCCACTAGAGGTCACTTCCTAGTTTCTAGCACAGGTTTCCTGTGCTAGAGCGTCGCTGGACATCCTCACGCTGTGTGAGGACCTCCAGCATCACTCTATTCCCCATAGGAAAGCATTGAAATGAGTTTTCAATGCTTTCCTATGGGGAGACGTAACGCGCATGCGCGGCATTTCCGCGCATGCGCATTAGGTCTCCTCGGCCGGTGGGCGAGATTAGTCTCGCCCACCGGCCGACGTAATCACAAGGAGGAGCGTCGCGGAGGCGAAGACAGCGGCGAGGGACATCGTCGCTGTCCCAGGTAAGTCACTGAAGGGGTTTTCACCCCTTCAGTAACCGGGGATTGGGGGGTGGGAGGGAGTGTTTTTCTGGCACTGGAGTTTCCCTTTAATATTACCATAATGCCATAATATTAAGCGAACGCAATTTTGTCATATACACAAATAGCCTAGCATGTTTATTGCAAACTACGGATGTCTCATAGCCTGTTATGTTCTTGTTATAAAAAAAAAGTGCTGTCTAACCTGCCACACTTTGAAATGCTATGAAACTGCTTGCAGCGGCTGTCGTGGCTCTGCACGCCTGTTGTTACTTCAAGCACAAATAAAATAAAGAATTAAAAAAAAAAAGAATTATTATTTCATCGAAAGATCATGGTCTAAAATTAATATAGGACTGGAAAATAGGGGAGAGGGGAGAAAAGAAAGAAAAACGGGGGGAAAGGGGGTAAAAGGAAGGAAAAGGAGAAAAGGAAGAAGGAAAAAAGGGAAAGGGTTAGGGAGAGTAAAAGGGAAGGAAAGGGGAAGGATAAAAAGAGAATTGCTGTTATAGGAACAATCTCTTCAAATTTATAATATAGAGGTGGGGGGAGTAGAATCCTTTTCCTGATCCACCCCTAGCATCTTCCCGTCTTGCCTTTACCCATCATGCTGCGATTAGCTTCCTGGTGGAGCTAAATAACAAGTTTATTTTTGTAAGCAGAACATGAGCATCGTATTCATGCTGGAGGTTTTTTCTGTTTGTCTTGGTATGATTGTGTTGTATGAATGGAAGTGTAAATTAGAAGTAAAATACAAAAAAGGGGGAGAGAAAAGAAAAAAGAGAGGATTGGAATATAGATTAGTAATACTATATGAGTTTTGGGGGGAAAACATTTTTAGACCATGGTTAAATTGTGTTCTAGAAATGTGCAGGGTTTAAATTCACCCTTTAAAAGGCACAAATTACTAGATATGTTAAACAAAGAAAAAATAGATATTGCTCTTGTTCAAGAGACGCACTGGCTCTCAACACAAAAAAAAATTATGATAACAAATTTCAAGGCAAATAATGTGTTACAATAAAAAAAGTAGAGGCACTTTAATTTTAGTAAGTGAATCGATATTTTCTAAACAACACAAGTGCTTTGATTTGCTCGTGGCCTTTTTAGGTATAGTAGCTGACATCTTATCTTTTTCAGCTTTATCCGGTAAATTAGGACTGGACATATTCTGTTGATGCAAAAGAGAAGAATTCCAGAATTAGAAGGCATGCAAACAAGTGTAAGTGTTCAAGGGAGAGTTACATTAAATTCTCACCTCAAAAACCTCACCACCGTGTAGGAAGGCTGGTGACATGGAGAACTTGTACTGGCACCCGCCCTTGGGGTCAGACAAGGCCTGCACAGCATTTGTAGCTAAAAAAAACATTTTAGTGCCAAATTAAGAACTTCCATGCGCAGTAGCATGATTGAAAGTTCAGTGGAATGCAACGCCTCCAGGGCGTGCGTTCCACAGCTGTGCGCATGCGTAAGTGCTGTAAGGTGGCCCGGGACCTCTTAGGATCTGGCCACATAAGCCGGCTTCCAGTCGCGTTCCGTAATGCAATGGAACGGAAATCTCTGCCGCTCAGCTCCCATCTGGGGAGCTATTGGGCACTTACCTCCCTAGTCAGCAGCCTGTGCTGACCGCACCGATCTCTGCATGTTCTTGAAGAGCTTGGAGGAGCCTTGTCCATCCCATTTCCGGGACAAGAAGAACTGGTGTTTCCTTGGAGGTACAGGGTTTATATGGGCAGCAGGCGGGGTCTCTCTTACAGGGCCGGCCTTAGGCATTTTGACGCCCTGTGCGAAAAATCTTCACAGCGCCCCCCCCCCCTCCCCCCCGTCATCCATGTATGCTGTAATGTTTGTGTTGTCTGTGTATGTGATAGTAGGTGTGATGACTGTGTGTGATATGTATGCTATGTGTGATATTTGTAATGGGTGTATTAACAGTGCGTGATATGCGTGTATTGGTTGTATGTGACACACACACACACACACACACACAGAGTCAGACGGCCACACATACACACAGGAAGACATCCACACACACACACAGGCAGACATACACACACACACAGACACACAAAGGCAGACAGTCTCACACACATACAGTAATACACACAGACACACACAGAGGCAGACAGTAATACACACAGACACACACAGTCATACACACAGTCATACACACACACGCAGACAGTCATACACACAGACAAACACGCAGACAGTCATACACCCAGACACACACAGGCAGACAGCCATACACACAGACACACACAGGCAGACAGCCATACACACAGAGGCAGACAGCCATACACACAGAGGCAGTCATACACACAATCACACACACAGAGGTAGACAGTCATACACACAGAGGCAGACAGTCATACACACAGAGGCAGACAGTCATACACACAGACACACACACAGAGGCAGACAGTAATACACACAGACACACAGAGGCAGACAGTAATACACACAGACACACAGTGGCAGACAGTCATATACACACACACACACAGGCAGACAGTCTTACACACACAGACACACACAGGCAGACAGTCAGTCATACACACAGACACACACAGAGGCAGACAGTAATACACACAGACACACACAGTCATACACACAGACACACACAGAGGCAGACAGTCATGCACACACAGACAGGCAGGCAGACAGTCATACACACACAGACAGTAATACACACAGGCAGACAGTCATACACACACACACAGACACACAAAGGCAGACAGTCTCACACACATACAGTAATACACACAGACACACACAGAGGCAGACAGTAATACACACAGACACACGCAGTCATACACACAGACACACACAGTCATACACACACACACACGCAGACAGTCATACACACAGACAAACACGCAGACAGTCATACACACAGACACACACAGGCAGACAGCCATACACACAGACACACACAGGCAGACAGCCATACACACAGAGGCAGACAGCCATACACACAGAGGCAGTCATACACACAATCACACACACAGAGGTAGACAGTCATACACACAGAGGCAGACAGTCATACACACAGAGGCAGACAGTCATACACACAGACACACACACACAGAGGCAGACAGTAATACACACAGACACACAGAGGCAGACAGTAATACACACAGACACACAGTGGCAGACAGTCATATACACACACACACACACACACAGGCAGACAGTCTCACACACACAGACACACACAGGCAGACAGTCAGTCATACACACAGACACAGACAGTAATACACACAGACACACACAGAGGCAGACAGTAATACACACAGACACACACAGTCATACACACAGACACACACAGAGGCAGACAGTCATACACACACACACACAGACAGGCAGGCAGGCAGACAGGCATACACACACACACAGACACACACACACAGGCAGACAGTCATACACACACAGACAGTAATAAACACAGGCAGAGAGTCACACTCACCTGACAATCCCACAGTTACCTGTGGAGTTCATTGTGGAGGCAGTGCAGCTCCTGGTGACTGTTTGGTGGGGAAGCAGGGACTCCTTCCTGCTTCCCCTGCAGCAGTTTTCCGGCGCTTTTAGCTCCGCCCCCGCCGCACGGTAAGCTCCGCCCCCGCTGCAAATTAAAAAAAAAAAAAAAAAAAAAAAAAAATTTTTTTTTTTTTTTTTTTTTTTAAATCCACGGCGCCCCCTGCTCCATGGCGCCCTGTGCGGCCGCACAGCTCGCACACCCCTAAGGCCGGCCCTGCTCTCTTAAAATATTCGCAGCAGGAGTTACATCCCACTTGTACAGTACTGCCACTATACGAGAGGAAAAAATATGGCTCGAGCTAGATCCAAACCTAGTTATCCTAATCACTCTCCCACCGGAGAGACCCTGGAATCACTCCATAACCTTCTAGACACGGTTAGGGAATATATAACAATATATATAAAATAAAATTCTCCAATTCTTCTTTCTTACTATTAGGTCATATATTTATACTCACACCTTGAGATGGTGACTTCTTATGATATTTTGTTTTATTCTTTTATTTCTGTTTGTATAATCTTTTTACTTTTGTTTATTTGATTTTTCATTAACCTCTAATCGCAATTATGAGATATTGCTGTAAATTTTTCTTAACATGAACATTCACATACGCTGTATCTTGTACGGTTGTATGATGTTTATTTTTCTGTTACAATATCTTGTGCACTTTGTAATCCTGAACCTACCAAGCATGTACCACATAACTGTGTATTACTTGTATTATACTGAAAAATCTCAATAAAAAAGTCAATATTAAAAAAAAATAAAAATTGGGATATGTATGTGTATTGTGTAAACTAACACAACTTTATTCAGCAAAAATAGATGTTTGTGTGGAAAAAAAGGATATCTTGGTAGGTATATTACTGTAACATTATTGTGTTTGACTTTAAGAAACACTAAAGATAAAATATACCAGTGAACACACAAAAACAGTGAAAATATAAGAAATAAATAATACCACCATGTAATGATGACAAAATGGATGGTACCTAAAATATGAACAGAAAACACAACATAGTGTGAACTGTATACACAAATGCAGTGTGAAAAGAAATAGGACTACCACTCACATGGTCCAGAGCCATACTAGGCTCTGTATAACGGGCTCAATGGTGCCAATTCAGGCTAACAAATTCACTTTAAATAGTAGATGGGACTTCCGGTATGTAATCTAAAACAACATTTATTGGGGATATTCAACATAAAACTCAATGTACAAAATATAAGGTGGGAGTGGAACTGAGCATAAAAGTCCAGCATTAGAAAGCAAACAAAGTTTCCACTCACCACCAATGCAGTAACCTATAGTGCAACAAAAGAAATATTAAAAAGTATAGAAAGTGCAGCAGATGCGTTTCTTCCAGTGTCTTCTTCCAGTTCTGATAACTGAGCCCCAAAATTTCCAAAATTCCACATTTCCACATTTCCGGTATGACGTCACTTCCTCATCCAGCTAGATGGGACGAACGCCTGAAACGCAGTGTCCATTTGAAAGTTCAGTCGGCCAGCAACAGTGTATGATTAATTTAAGCTGCGAGAGTGAACTTTCGTCCTGGACTCAAGGAAGTCCATATGTGGTAGGATAAGAAAACACAATTTATTAAAATAAATAAAAAACATTAAGTGATTAAAAACATAGTCTAAATGTGTGTTAAATTCATAACAAGGTAAAAACTGAGGTTAAAGGACCACTCTAGTGCCAGGAAAACATACTCGTTTTCCTGGCACTAGAGTGCCCTGAGGGTTAAAAGGACCACTATAGGCACCCAGACCACTTCAATATCAAACTGTATAGAGGCAGGAGAGGGAGCATCATAACCGAGGGCTAGACAAGGCCGTCACGGCAAATTCGTAGGACGTTTCTGAGATTTAAACATATGATGCAGTTAACGAGTAAAACCTACACCAGTGGGATGACTACTTGGACACACTGGCAGGGTTTATTACTACCACGACCCCAGGTAGTTGCAAAGGCCCAAAGGAAGGCAACTCCAGACACGTGGGGGATTGTTCATGGGTCATTATGTTTGTTGATACTTTGTATGTATTTTGTATAATGTTATATTGTTTACTGCCCCTCCCTGTCCCTACCCCTCCCCCCTAAAGTCCCATAACTCTGTACTACAAGTACCCAGGATAAAGCCAGTAAAGACATACCAGGCCTCTAGCAGCTTCGACACCCGAGGCCATGTTCATGGAAATAGTTGCATACAATGTTAAGGGGTCAAACACCCAACACAAGCGTACTCTCCTAAACAAAGATCTGTCCAAATGGCAGAGCGACATAGTGTGCCTACAGGAGACACACTTTAATAAACAACCACCAAAATCCTTATTCCCTCAGCACTATAATAGACAGTTTCACTCCACTGCCCACACGAAGGCAAGAGGTGTATCCATTTTGGTAAATGACAACGTAGCGTTCACTCTCTTGCGCAAAATCTCCGACTCTAAGGGTAGATTTGTGGTACTAGTTTGTATTGTGAATGAAATTACATATACAATGACAAATGCCTACTTCCCAAATTCCAATCAGGCCAAGTTCTTGGAGGTGTTGTCTAAAAAGATAGACAAGATCAAACAGGGCACTCTGATGTTATACGGGGATTTTAATTTTATAGCAGAAACGATACGAAAACGGTACACAAACCCCAGGACCATAGTAAGGCTTTCGCGACATTCTACAATGCTTTATACAACATAGAGACAGACCAACCCAATGCAAGACCATCTGGGGACCAGATCCAGAACTTTCTAGACAGGGTTCCCTCCCCAAATTAACCATTGACCAAGCGGCATCACTGACAGAACGTATTTCGACCAACAAAATCCTTAAGACTATAGCGGGGCTGCCGCTCCACAAAGTGCTGGGACCAGATGGCCTAACGTGCAATTATTGGGGATATTCTAGACCCATATAAGACAAAGCTTTTTACTCTACCAACCAAGAAAAAGGCTTACCGCCAGACATGCTATTAGCCAATGTTATCACATTACTCAAACCAGAGAAACAACCTAACACATTGAAAAATTTCAGACACATATCGCAGCTCAATGTGGATGCTAATTTCTATGCCAAATTGCTAGCAACCAGATTATCATTGGTCATACCAACCCTGATAAAGGGGGACCATGTGGGGTTAGTGACTGGGCGCCAGGGGGCAGAAAACTCACGCAAGCAATGGGGGTCAATCTTACATTGATGACCACCCAATATCTTATGTTGAAATATACATTTGACTGGTCAGACAAGCACATCAAGTTCTTAGGCCTATGGCAGTCACGGAATCCCCAAAACCTCTTTGTGGACAACTATGTTAAAATATGGAGGGAAATAGAACAAACAATGAGGGACTGGAGAGACAAGTATATCTCATGGGTGGGCAGAGCAGCCGCACTTAAAATTCTGTTGTTGCCTAAACTGCAATATATCTTCCATCTACTACAAATATCAGCACCTATGTCCTTCTTTAAAAGGGCACAGAGGGATTGGCGATGTTTGTGTGGGCATGGGTATCCATGAAACAGCTACATAGAAGTTATACTGAAGGGGGCACAGGGGTCCCTGACCTCCTCCTGTACCACAGAGCGGCTGTGCTTGCGGCTCTGATACAGGCAACCGCGACCCAACACCACCCACAGTGGGTCTCAATCGAGGAAAGGTTCTCAGGTACACCTCTGGCAACTATGTGTTGGGTCCCTCCTCAGCATGGACCCAGAGCGCCAGACATACTGCCTACCACGCAGATTATGCTACAAACCTGGGACAAGTACAAACACATTTTACTCTGGTCACAGAAATTATCTAAAGCCACCCCAATGTCTGTCCTGCCATACAGAATCCCACATTTTAACGAAGCTGCATGGCAACGGGCAGGATCCACCACCTTCACTGCTTTTACGAGAGAGGCACAAGAATGTCCTTTCAGAAACTAGTGACAAAATATAACATCCCACGCACGCTGCAATATGCAAACCTCCAAATCACACATTTTTTAGACTCAAACACGGAACACAGACACCAGAGGGGCTCTGACAAAACCATGTCTCAATTTGAGAACATGTGTGTGAGGATCGCCTCAGCTCGAGGGCAATTATCCATGTGCTACCAGGCACTTAATAAAAACCAACCCTTCGGGCAATACCAGTACGCAACAGAGTGGGCTCGGGATTGTGCTGTGACCATCTCGGACTCACAATCGGCCTTGATCCTGCGGGCACTGAAGGGGGTCACACACTGCGCAGCACATATAGAATTGCACAGAAAAATAGTAACTAATAATAATAACTAGTAAAAATCTTCCCTGATAGCTCCCCTCTCCAGTCCTCTTGCCAATGTGGATTGAGGTACACTCTATGGTGGGCGACATCGTGAAAATAGACAAACCTAAACAACCCTTAAACTTAAAGCTGTTATATCTACCAACCCAAATACAGTGGGACAAGGAAGTGATGACAACCCACGTCCTTTTAGCCACCCTCTACCTCTTGGCAAGGCACTGGAAACAGACAAGACCTCCAACTATTAAAGACATAATAGCCACTGTGGATAAAACAAAAAAATACGAAATGATACAGGCAGACTTAGAAGGGAAGAAAAACAAGAAGATGATCACCTGGATGGGGTGGGACCAGTTTATGGAGAGGCACGGAGACAGAGATGATGCACAAGCCTGTATGGGGAGTACCGCACTGCCCACCAAGGCGAGTGCAGATGGACATGATGGGTGAGGGAGGGTCGAAAGAGAGCCCAAAAAACAAAACAAAAAAACAACCACACTACGGGCCATATATATATATATATATATATATATTTGTGTTAAGGGCTCATGATAGTACAGAAGATACAAACACTGATAAGTGTAGGATGGTATTAAAAGAGCAAGTCGGTTGTGGTGTGCCGGAACCGACGATGAGGTAGGCCTGTAAATAAAGAGGGCCCACAAAGAAGAAATGTAAAGAGAAAAGGAGTTAATAATGAGGAGTGGGTGGGAGGGTGATGCAGCGCTGACCTCGAACGATATGGAGCCAGGTAAGGGGTGTCCCTTAAGTAGGGAAGAGGTGTGTCATACGCCCCTCCCACAATTACAGGCCAAAAGGCCTTAATACTTGTGTTAAGGGCTCATGATAGTACAGAAGATACAAACACTGATAAGTGTAGGATGGTATTAAAAGAGCAAGTCGGTTGTGGTGTGCCGGAACCGACGATGAGGTAGGCCTGTAAATAAAGAGGGCAAAAGTAGAAAATCAAATTTATTACATACCAGCAATATACATACTTTAACCAGACATGTCTTGAAAGGCATTTCTTACTTCTTGTACCGGGTTAGGTATGTATCTAGAGTAAGCCGATGATTTCCAGCGCCCTAGTGACTTGATAACATGAACTGGAATGTTTGCACTGGATGCTGTGGAGGCCGCTCCTATGCGGAAGGAGTGGCCCGAATAGTTAGCTGATTTGAGGCCCAGCTGTGTAAGTAAAGACCTGACGTGTGTCATAAAGGTGGTGGTAGTGAGTACCGAACCTTGTAGACTGAAAGTGGTTGAGATGGTGGTTCGTTGTTATGCTGGGTATATGAGTCCAGTAGTTTGACGGGGCTCCACCTGTTGTGAGTAGGATAGTACTTAACCTCTACTGAAAGTGCATGTTGACTGGTTTTGGAGTGAGGCAGAGTCAAGATATAATAGTCCATGTGTTTTGTTAAGTGTGAATGAAGTAGGATGTGAGTGGACTGTGTTGTGCTGATGGCGGTAAATTCTCTTGGTCTCAAGAAACCATTAACAAGGCTACGTATATGGCGGTTTTAACGATGAGGTTTGTGTTGTTGGCAAAGGGTTTAAATCTAGTGAATTGTATAAGTCTTTAAAAATATGGAAATCTATGGGTAGCCTCTGGGCCGTACGTGGGGGTTCGGATCTCTGAATACCCCTAAGGATGTTCTTAATTGGTAGGAGGACACTTGATTTGTCTGGTTGTAAAGTTAGCATGTGATGTTGGATGCCTGTCAGATATGGTTTGATTGTGTTGTATGATAGTTTGAGTTTGAGGTGGCAAAAAGAAGCAAAGCCCAACCATGATGTCACGATGAAAGGTTGTAAGATGTTGTGTTCAGAAAGGAATCTTTGAATCAAATGAAAGCTCTATCGTAAGTTTCCCGGGTATTAGTAGACAGTGCTAATTGGGACAATGTTCTGCTATGTTGCATAATAGCATCTAGTCCATTACTAGATGGTGGAATAGTGGGGTGTTCGTGGCTGTGAGTGCGGCTGACGGGAGTATTTGACGAAAAGCCTGGAAATGAAAGCGAGACAAATTGTCAGCAGCAGTGTTACATACACCTGGAACATGAATACAAAACAAGAGAAAATTATGACATGCAGCCAGCCAAGTGAGTTTCCTCAAGAATCTCATAATAGTCAGTGATTTGGATCGGCCTTGTTTATAATGTGACAAGTTACTTGGTTGTCTGAGTAGCAACGTACAGACGAACCTGCCCATAAATGCACCCATGCCACGGCAACCGTCACGATGGGATATATCTCAAACAGAGCTGAGGTAGTGGAAAAACCCTCCAGGTCCTGAACTTCTGAAGGCCAGCTGCCCCAAAGCCATTCGTTCCTGAAAAATTGCTGCAAAACCTGTGGTAGACGCCGCGTCTGACCAAATGGTAGGTGAGGAGTCAGACAATTTTGGAAGGAACATGCTTTTACCATTCAAGGTGGTTACAAATTTTCTCCACATAATTACGCCTGCCGTGGCTTGGGTATCCAGGGGTGACCTGTGTCCATCATGTCTAAAAGTGGGAAACATGGAAAGGAGTTGTGAGATGAAAGCCCGTCCTTGAGGTATGATGCGAATGGCAAAATTCAGTGACCCAAGCAGAGACTGTAATTCTTGCGGTTGCAAGTACCGAGTTGTATGTAGAGATTATGTTGATCAGAATGTTTTCTACCTTGGGCGTGGCAGGCTAGCTTGCATGGTGGCTGAGTCTAGTATGATACCCAGGAATGTGATGAAGGTATCTGGTCCTTCAGTCTTGGTGGAGGAGACTGGGACACCCACCTGTTCGAATAGACTGATGGTTTCTTTTAGGCTACTGGGAGGGGAAATATTCTCCTCGACCAGTAAGAAATCATCCAGATAATGTATAACTGTAGGGCGTCTGGCTATATTTAATAAAACCAGCAAAGGGTTTCGGCGAATACGTTGAAAATGGCCGGACTACTTTGGAACCTAAATGTTAAACGTGAGCAAAACAGTAGTTCCCTGCCCACTTGATACCATGCAGGTGACACAGTGTAGGGTGGATAGGCAGTAACTTGAAAGCATTGTGATATCAGTCTTACTGAGCCATGCTCCGGCCCCTGCCTGCATGATAGCCGTAATGGCGTGATCTATGGTGGAATATTGCAGTGAAAATTCCTCAGAGGGTATGAGGGAGTTCAGACTATGAGTGGCAGAGGTGTGAGGTGTTGATAGATCAATGATAAGTCTCTGTTTGTGAGAAGATTTCCCCGTGACAATACCGATGGGGTTTGTCCGCTATGTGGTGAACGGAGGGGACTGGAAGGGCCCCCATAGGAAGTCCTCTGCCACTTCCTGGCTATGAGTGTCTCCACCGCTGTAGGGTTTGTTGTGCGGATTGTAAATTAGGACATTCCAGGATTCCGGAAGGCATGTGTGGATCCTTCTGATAGACCCGAGATAATGAATTCCACCAAATGTCTAGATGGATGATGTGGCAGTAATGTCGTAAGTACAGAAATGTTTATTTGTGTTAAGTATAGTTTTGGGATACATTTTATTTGGACACAGATTTAGCATGTGCCCTGAAACAGATGGCTGGAGAAAGTGATTGCAACTCAACCAGTGCTGGAGGGGTCGCAGCGGCCGACCCAGCCATGGTAAGGGGTGTAGTGACCGATTCCCCAGGGGTGATACTGGCAGGCTAACTAGGCCTGAAAGGCGAAAAATTAATCTTGTTTTGTGACAGGTGAGGCCCTGCTAGTTGCCAAGTGGCTATGAGAGGCTCTGTCTATGAGTTGGCGCGAGGGGTTATTGAGGCCACCTGTCATAGTGGCAGGAATCGTAGGCCTCTCGGTGATAGTAAAAGAAAACAGGGGGAGGAAGTGACAGGTGAGGCCCTCTCTATAATATTGCGAGGCGGCTAACTCACGTGTGGCCCGATGGCGTTTGCCTCCGAAACGTTGAGGCGGGGTGTTGGCCTCGCGGACCACTAAACGATAGGCAGAAATGCCAAGAAGGGAGGTACCTATTTGGGCCTATACCCCTAACTTGCCAGTACTCTATGACCTAGAAGAATGATACGTATGTGAACTACAACGTGAGCAGGCTTACGTACCTGGTAGTATGTATGAAGTTTTGAGATTCGACAGGTATGAAAACCTGGATAAACCTAAAAAGGGATAGAGTGAGAATGGATCCTGTGAGACCTGTGTAATCTGTATAGGCTGGGATTAGGGCTTCTAGCAGTATGTGTGGGAGGTGTAAAATCTATGAGTATGATAGTGACATGACTGCCCATGCTAGGTGACAAGCGTTACGCTGAGTCCGATACCTGGCAGCAGGGGGATTGGCCGTGTAATGTGTATATATGGAAGGTGATCAGATGATATGCATGTCACTAAACTGATCTGGGAATGCAAGGGACTTTTTAATGTGAAGTGACAATATGCAGAATCCTAAATGTTGCTGTAAAGTGACGTATGAATGTATGAACCAGAACGTGTGATTCAAAAACCGAAAGTCTTGTGAGACTTATATGCCGTGTTCTTGAATACTCGTGTTACGTCGTCTGAGTGTGTCAAGAAAAGGCCTGAGTTTGTAAATGCCATGTGAAATGACAATCTATGCAGAAAATGTTGTAACGTGACGTATGAGTGGTTGAACCAATGCGTGTGATTCAACCCGAAACCCTCTGTGGAAGGTAGGACCGTGTTCTTATATACTCGTGGTATATCGTATGAGCATGATAAGAAATGGCCTGAATAGTTAGTGCCATGTAATCGTAATGTACATGGTTGTAATAACATCATATCTCCATTATACTCTTTGAAAATAGGACCGTGTCCTTGAACTCGTGGTATGTCGTACGAGCATGACAGAAAAAGGAGCCGTAATGTAGGCTAACCATAACAGTAATATACATGTAATATCTGCATTGTAAAATAAAATAACTATTATTATTAAAACCATATATATATATATAATAAGCAAACTGAAACAAAATAGACAACCTAAGATCGTGTAAAATAAGTATTTGAAAGTTTAACCGATTACTGTGCAGGAAACGTATGATTGGTTGGATCAGTACGTGTGATTCAACCCGAGTATGCATGAAAAGGAATTAAATCCTTGTGTCATGGTTAACAACAAAGAAATGAGGCCTGTAACGTAGGCTGATTTAATTGTAATGAAATGGATAATTATATAAAAAAAAAAAAAAAATCCAGTAAGAGTGGGAGTCCAATGTCTATACAGAAATGTTAGCTGGTTTCATACCCTTGATGTAATAAGTGATACCTTAAAAATAGCATGAAAATGGTCTGTCTATTTAACCAAGCAACTTTTTAACCAAATGTAAATACATGAAATGATGAAATGTAACTCACAAAAAAGATCTATGTGAATACATAGCAGAATAACCGAATCTTAGTATGAAGGGAAATAGAAGCTAGCATGAATAGCTTAACCGTATGCATTTTAATGCGAACAGCAATCGTGCATAGAATATACTATGAATAAGTGCCGACCAAAAAACACAAACCGAAATGACAATCGTTTAAATGAAGCAAGGTTGGTTTTTACATGAAATGCAATAATGTCTAAGAAGCCTGTAGTACACTGAATGACCGGTAGGGGTCAGTGTGTAGGCGAAAATGCAGTGGTTCGATGGTTTGTACATGAAATGCAATAATGTCTGAGAAGCCTGTAGTACACCGAATGACCGGTAGGGGTCAGTGTGTAGGCGAAAATGCAGTGGTTCGTGGTTTGTACATGAAATGCGATAATGTCTAAGAAGCCTGTAGTACACCCAAAGACCGGTAGGGGGTTTAAACGAATGATATGCATGAACATGCAATGGTTTTAGAACAGACTTAGACAAAATGCAGCCGTAAAGTGAGGACCTGACCCGTGCATGGTGCCGTGGGACTGATGCCTGGCATAACGGGTAGGTTGACTTACAGTTTGTGAGTCACTTGGACACCATCCACGGCGATGGATTGAAGAAAGAAGGTGGTAGGCCGGAAAAGCCTGTGGCTGGATTCCTGACACAGCTCTGCTTAAAAAACCTCATGGAGTAATCAGGTAAAATGGCGTCTGGATGACCCGGAAGTGGAAATGATGCAGCGCTGACCTCGAACGATATGGAGCCAGGTAAGGGGTGTCCCTTAAGTAGGGAAGAGGTGTGTCATACGCCCCTCCCACAATTACAGGCCAAAAAGCCTTAATACATATATATATATACAGTATATATATATATATGTGTGTGTTTAAACACCCATACCCACACACCTCTATCGGTGCACCTGAAGTAGAACAGGCAACCTGAGCAATACACTTGTGGGAAACATCCCACCCCGTTCCCCCAACCCCTCTTTACCACCCTTACCCAACATGGGAGCTCAATTTGTTTACTGTTTAATGTTTATTGTTTAAGTGAAATGAAGGAGGGGACGTATGTCAGACACGTGAAATGTCGAATTGTACAACGTATATCTCAGCATATACATGTACGCAAGTGACTACTGACCACTCATCGAATGTAATGTAACGTAATATGTTGACTGAATGGTGTCTGATAAAACTGTCTCCAATAAATATTGTCAAATTTATTAAAAAAAAAAAAAACACAAACAAGACTCTAAATCAGCAAATCAAAAAGTGTCAGTGGCTATGCACAGCAGTAACCTAACCACCAGTCTCACACTAGGAACAATTATACTATTATTATTAAACAGTATATATCTATCTTCAAATCAAAGTTTGTGTAAGTAACACTGTGCCTCCGACGGGGGCTAGGCACAGCGGTTACCTATCCACTCTTACTAGGATCAATCTCCAATTCATTTTTTTTTTATTATTTATCTAATATGTATTTATGTATTTATTTTACTGAAGAGAACACACCCAAAAAATAGTTTCTTTCTACAAACAGTTAACAAAAATATTCATAAACCTCCAACAGTCATTAATTTTGACTGTTCATCTTATACAAATATTGTCCATGGAAAATATTTTAGAAAATGATTCAGATGGACAAATATAGGACAATCAATGAACTGCAAAATATATATTATGTATATATTTTGCAGGCATGTTTTTTCTGCCATTTGGTTCACAGATCAAGTGAATAATGTAACTAATAAAGGGAAAAAAGGAGAAGCAGTAAAAACAATAATTCTATATATATTAATATACAACACACAAAATCCAGCACACTCACTCATTCACTGAACAGCAATTTCAAGTCTCACAGATTGTAATAGTTTTATTTAAAAACACTTCACCTAGGCAAAAAATAATGGGGGTTTATATGATCATACATTGCAGAAGCCGGCGACAACATCAATGTACCACAATATTGGCACAATATCTAGCAGCTTAACCCCTTAAGGACACATGACATGTGTGACATGTCATTATTCCCTTTTATTCCAGAAGTTTGGTCCTTAAGGGGTTAATACCTGCCCTTATTAGATCAATCCACTTACTTGGGAAATGCTTCATCCTGGGACTCTATATTCTGCTAGAGTAGAACATGCCAAGAATGGGGTGCATTGATCCTAAATTACAATGCTAAGTTTTTTTTTATACTTTTGTATTTTTTAATTTCACATATGTAGCTTTTTTGTAAAACCGTAAGCTATAGCAGAACCTAAAGCATAAAAACAAATAATATATCTATTTGCTTTATGGGTTATTACACTCTAATCAGCATTCTAGTCCAGCATTCCATTGTCATGTGGGGACACTTTCCTCTATCCTGGCATAGATATGCTTGCTTCTTGATAACATGTTAACATCAGAACAGTGTAACATGTTCAGCCTCACCTTGCGATAATTGCAGTAGTTATCGTCATGATAAATGCAGAAGTTTCATTCAGCGGTCATGCAGCAATATATCTGACTCCTGCAACATCTTGGTGAACGACGGCCGCTGCTGATCTACACCAATATGTAGCCCTACGCCCGCCGACGCTACTGATTACGTCAACGTGCGTGTGACGTCACGTAAAGGACGCGCACGCACGTTTTGGGGTCAAAGGCTAGGTGCGGCCAATCGGATCTGAGGGAGGCTTATTTAAACTATTTTTTTCCTCTTATTTATTGCCCTGTTGTGGTTTCCCTTAGTAGTTGTCCGATAGTGTGTTCCTGAGCATTTATTTCTGGTTATTGACTTTGGCTTCGTTTTGACTTCCCTTTATTCTGGTATCCCTGACTTTTGGCTTTCCCTCATTGTTGTGTCCCATTCTGTGTCCCCGACCTCGGCAAGTATTCTGACTATTCTTTGGTACATAAAGTCCGGCCATTATAAGGCCCGGTAAGACGTTACCTTCTAGTAATAGTTGTAATACAGTTCTATGTGCGGGTTCAATTAGTAATCCTGACAAACAGAATGACAACAGCATCCAATGTTTGCTTACTTGCTGTGCCACTGACATAGGGGTCTATGCAGAGAATTGATTAACATTTGAAGGAGGGGAAAAGCTAATTTAGTTGAGGTGAGTGGACAACTTATCAAAATGTAGGTTAATAAAAAATAATGAAATTCAAATTTCAAGTCCGTTTTTTTTTTCATGGCATCGCCTTTTTAGCCTCCATTTTGCTAGTCGATTGTCAATTCATCAGAATTCTCTGTTTAGTAAACAAATCCTCTAATATTTAACTTATGTCTGGGCTTCAAGACAAGACTGTTGAAACAAATTGCATGAATGTAGTTGATTGCACACACAGAAATGATTGATACAATCGTAGCACTGTATAAAGCTCTGATGTAGAGGGTCCATGAAAATGACCCAACTTTCCTCCACTATGTTCCTATTTTGAATGGAAATACGGACTACTGATCATTATTCCCATAGGTTGTTGTGGTACTGCAGTTTTTTTCTTTGTTTTGGCTCTAAAGCTGAACACATGTCAGCTGAAAAGCCAGTCTCTTTTTTAACCTGTAATGGATTTGAAAGATTAAAGGTGAGGTAATGAATTAGTACTGGTGACAGCACAGCTTGCTGGCCAGACAGCAGGGGGGATCTTTTGTTTTCATCCATCTTGCCCTTCAATGCCATTCTGCTTCTGTGGGAACCAGCAAAGAATGTTTTAGAGTTTATAGAACGCAGAGCAAATGTCACATCTTCCAAAGACCAGAGGAAACTGACATTCCTTGACAAAATGCATTCTAAAATTACCTCATGAACATCCACAATGACATTCAGCAGCCTTCTGTTTATGTATTTCTCTTTCATGTATTTATATGTATGTTTCTAAAATGTTCATGTTTAGAAAAAATATTGGTATGCTTTTTTGCAGTAAGGAAAAATCATGATGTACTTATAGTTTGGTCAGACATCAAAATTGTATTAATGCAACCTATATTTATTTGTTCAGGACTGCAGTTAGTTAGTTAGTATTCTATTACTCATATTTTTTTGATAACTATGTTTAGCTATCAAATGTATTAGTTTAATAAACCTTTCACTATCAAGTTATTTTAATTTAAAGAAATTAAATATTTGTAAAATGAAGTGCACTGTGTGTATTTAAAAATAGCTTAAATTATTAGAATCGTGATGGATGTCTAACAAAATAGGCAAATTCAGACAATTTTAATTTATTTATTTATAAAATATTTTACCAGGAAAGATACATTGAGATTTCTCTTGTTTTTAAGTATGTCCTAGGTCCACAAAACATTGCGTTGATACAATAGAGTACAATAAAATACAAAAACAATATTAATACACAATATATACAAAATCTAACATAGAACAGGTAGGAAATATATAATCAGCCATGACACATGCATTCTGTTTTGAGGTATGTAAAGAGGGATCTCTTACAGGATTTAAGGCTTGGGGAAGATTTGAAAGTGTGCAGGAGGTCGTTCCATAATTGCAGTGCTCTGTAGCAAAAGGAGGATCAGGCTGATTTTTTTTTGTATTGAGGTAGACTAAATAAAGTGCTGATACTGGATCGGAGGTTATAGGATGTGGGAACAGCCGAGGAGAGCATTCTGCTCAGGTAGGGCGGGAGCTTCCCAGAAAAGCTCTTAAACACAAGGCTGGAAAGAGGAAGGGTGCATCTCGATTCCAGCGACAACCAGTTTAGTTATTTTAGCATGTCACAATGGTGGGTCCTGTGATTACATTGCAGAACAAATCGGGAGAACGAGTTATACAATTATTGAGTTTATTAAGGTGGGATTGCAGTGCAGGTGCATATATGATTCAGGCGAAAAACTGATTGATCAGCGGTCAGATAGTTAGATTGCTGGTAATACTCACATAGTTGCGTATGGATGCATTTTTCTAAGATTTTTGACAATACTGGGAGCAATTATAATGGGGGATAGTTGGAAACCAAAGTAGTGTCACCACTTTTATGGATAGGCACTACTCTCGCAGTCTTCCAAAGTTTGGGTATGTATCCAGACCCAAGGATTCATTAATTAGGGTTGCCACAGGTTTAGGGTTCAACAGCATTGCTGGGATTTGATCAGATCCAGACTGGTTTTTCATTTTTAGATTGTTAAGGTGTTTTTAATGACACTAATAGGTACAGGTCTAATAATGAACTTGTCTATATTGGGTCTTTGCAAATTTAGTGGGGCCTGATCCACATTTGTAGTTTCAAGATGTGTGTCTTTAGCTTGGCATTCAGGCTAGTGGAATATCCGACAAAATAATTGTTAAAGGCATTTGCTACATCTAAGGGAATTTGCAGGGTTTGGTTATCCACTTTGACAGTGGAGGGTTGGGAGTGGATTGGGGGAGTTTGTAATTTATTTATGACCGCCAAAAGTTTCTAGGGTATGCTAGGTTATTGTTCAGATTTTCACAGAAATATTGGGCCTTGGCCAGTTTTGTTTGTTTTGTGCATATATTTCGCCATTTTCTATGTGCACAGTGATCGTTCATAGAGCCAGTACACTTGAACGTTGACCACAATGAATCCCGAAACTGGTACATTTGGATGAGGTGAGCTGTGATCCAGTTCATATATGCTCCTTTTACTCTCATTTTATGGAGCGGGGCATGCAAACTCCAAACTTGTAGGAGTTCAGACTGAAAGAATTCAATTGCACAGTGTAGATCTGGGATGATGTTTAATCTGTGCCATGGAAGATTCTTGATGTCATTAAGAAAGGATTCAAGATTACATTTCTTGAAGGACCTGGTGATTTTAACCTTGGGAGAGGATTTAGTAGCCTTTATTTTGTGCATGCAGTACACTAAACAGTGATCACTGAAACTGTTAGGGAGAACATCTGCCTCCTGGATTCTATCAGTAGAAGTGGAGAGAATCCAATCGAGCAGGGTATGGTTATGACTTTTAATGTTTATGCGAGTTGGGGAGGTTAATTGCGTTAGCTGCAAAGTCTTAAACAGTGAGCAAGAACTATTATTTTTAGGATTCAACCAATCAATATTAAAATCTCCAACGACCAGCAGTTCACTTTTTGGGTTTTGAGCTATGGTTATACTAAGGAGATGGACTATGTCAGATAGGGAGTGCACTGGGGAACTAGGTGGGCGGTAGATTCCTGCAACAATGATTGATTTACTGCATGGGATCTCAATTGTGCCAGAAAGGAAATCAAAGTTGGCAGGGGGGTAAGTGGGTAAGCTTTATGGAATTGTCAACATAAATAACAATAAATCCTCCTCGCTTTGCTCTGTTATTTCTAAAACATGAATAACCCTGTATTGCAATGGTGGAGTCTGGTATTTTAGTTGATAACCATGATTCTGAGAGCACATTGATTTTTGGTTTGTAATGGGAACACCAGGCTTGCAGTGCATCCCGTTTAGGGAGTAAGTTGTAAGTTGTGCAGTTCACAAAGAGAGGCTTTTTTGAGTGGGGAGATTAGGCTTAGAATTAGCTGGATATTTATTCATATTATTCATATTTACACAAATTTTGGAACAATGGAAATTTTAGAAAAAATATGACATAGTAGCTGTGACGGTAGTCACCATCACTGGGGATGGAAGACAGACACTATGTGTGGGTCCCCAGATTTCTCTTGTGTTTTGGTCACCATTTGCCCAGAATTGGTGCAGGGTATGTTGAATGTATTGACTGTCTGCGACTTTTCCCCTCCTCCTTTTTACTGTTCTATTGTTTTCCTAGCAGGGCATGGTCCCAGGGACACTGCCAGACCAGTTTAAACTAGCTGTCCTGTCCCTCCTCAATCTCCCATTTGGATCTCAGCCTTTGCTGTTTTATGTGGCTCCATCCTTCCATGTGCTATAGTACTCTATTGTATGGAAATGGGGCTGTTGGGGGCATAAATACGTGTACTGTGTTCATTAAAGGTAGTTGCTGTTTTAACGTTCACCAAGTGTCGTCTGGTGTTTGGGGAAAGAGATATAATCTGCTGATGAAAAGGTTGTCCAGGGCTATAAACAGTAATCTGGTCCAGGGTGGAAAGCCTTGGCAACTGGGTCTGAAGTGCCCCAGGGTCCCTGATATCTACGAGGAAGTAGACTTGGCGGAGGTACTCGGTTGGAGTACTGGAGCTCGGTCACAGTAGCATAGAGACAAGAATGAATAAAATTGTCAAATATTCTGTTTGTGAATATTGTAAGGAATGTGGTGGCATTTAACCCCTTAAGGACACATGACATGTGTGACATGTCATGATTCCCTTTTATTCCACAAGTTTGGTCCTTAAGGGGTTAAAGGAATGCAGCTTCATAAACAATCTACCAGAGTATAAGAATTATGCATAATGTCCACCTGCAGTAAGACTGTTACACCAAGCATCTATACTGTATTGAGCGGTGCTGAAAAAGGTTTCACAGCCATACTTTGTCCATCATTCCTGTCTGCTAGTAGCAATAAATTTAGATCAAAATATTTTATTGTAGAGTTTGGAATAGGGGGAGTATTCCATTGAGAGTCCAAATGCAGACATTTATTCTGTTTAAATAAACATTTCTATTCCCCGCTAAAAAAAACGAACAGTTGTCATACGAAAAACGTAGCATCAATTCTAACCTCTAACATCAGTTTGCACATACTAGTTCTCTGGAATAGGAACACCTATATAATATAAACTTAGAAGGTAATTGACAAATATATATCCAACAATATAAAGTGAAAAAAAAATATATTTCCTGTTTCTGTCACCTGGGAGTGGTTATAGACTGCTGTTCTGTTATCCCATATCTTCATCCTGCACCTTGATGTGCTTAGCATGCAATAAACAAAAATAATGCCAGTGTAGATTTTTTTGCAGAACATACACTGGAATTCCTGTTGCAGTATCCAGACAGCAAAACCAAGCTTTTAGGAATCCCATTATGTACTCCACATTGTAGCAAGTACCTGCCAAAGCATCATTATTTTCTGCTTGTACAGATGTCTAAGAGTTTTGAATAGAGTCCAGAGGAGAAGGTCTCAATGGATTCTCATATTTTTACAACTATTTTTATTTGAATACATCGGCAGAACATAACACTGAATTCAACCAGCAAATTACAATAAGCACATAGTAATGTGAAGATTGCATTTCCACGCTATTATAAATATCAGTTTAGGTGTACATACTCAATTGATGTTTTTATTAAACAAATAAATTAAAAGAAACCCATTGATTTTGCCTAAGTCAGATTTTTTTTTTTTTTATAACTATTACATTCAGTGAGCATTGAGATTGCTGTTTATTGAATAAGTGCACTGGATCTTGTATATTGTATGGAATGGCCACAGTAGCATCCTTATACTCTTATAATGTATGCATGTTCAGTTGAGTGCAATCCTCTTCTTGTTTTTTTTTATTTATATGCATATGTTCATGCTTTAGAGCACCCCACTATAATATTCTGGTATTTTAATAGTGCAATGTTCTACATTTTGACATGATGCATGGGAAATTAGAGGGGAGAAGCATTGAGTTTAAAGGGACACTATAAGCACTATATGCCCTGCAGGCTAACTGCTTGATTTTCTGCTATTTAATAATGAAATCACTTTGTTTATGCAGCTCTAGTTACACTTCCCCTGCATTTGACCTACACAGTCTTCCTACACATTTCCTGTAAAGAGAGATCTAATGGTTACACTCCTTTGTTCCACAGAATTTCTTATCTCCTGCTCTATTAATAGCCTGCTAAAGCTTGCAGAACGTTTTGATTAAAGTTCAATTAACCCCTTAAGGACAGTGCCAAAGTTCTGATCAAAACAGATATATATATAAAACAATTAAACATGAATAAAATCTAAAAAATTGTGAGGAATTAAGAAATGTTGTTATTTTCTTAGTTCTGCTTGGCTTTTTAAATATGAATGTAATAATCCTGTTAACTTTTACATCTATAAAATACACATACCGTATATACTCGAGTATAAGCCGAGTTTTTCAGCACATTTTTTGTGCTGAAAAACCCCAACTCGGCTTATACTCGAGTCAGTAGTCTGTATTATGGCAATTTTCATTGCCATAATACAGACTGGGGGCTGCAGAGATGTTACTTACCTTTCCTGCAGCTCCTGTCAGCTCTCTCCTCCTCCGCGCCGTCCGTTCAGCACCTCGGTCAGCTCCCAGTGTAAATCTCGCGAGAGCCGCGGCTCTCGCGAGACTTACAGTGTGAGCTGACAGAGGGAGCTGACCGGATGGCGCGGAGGAGGAGAGAGCTGACAGGAGCTGCAGGAAAGGTAAGTAACATCTCTGCAGCCCCCACAGCCCCCCCACTGAACTACCAACCCCACTGGACCACCAGGGAAGGAGCCCCCCTCCCAGGCCAGCTAGCAAGCAGGGAGGGGGGACGAAACAAAAATAAATTAATAATAAAATAATAATAAAAAAAAAAAAAAAAATAACATTACAAATAATAAATAATAATAAAAAAAATGAAAATAATTAAAAAAAAATAATAAGTAAATAAAAAAAATAATGAAAAAAAAAATTAAAATAATGTAAAAAAAAATAATAAAATTGCCCACCCCCCAAGGCTCTGCAACACACACATACACACACACACACACACACACACACACACACACACACACACACACTGCACTCATACACACACACACACTGCATTCGTGCACACACTGCACTCATACACACACTGCACTCATACACACACACACACTGCATTCATACACACTGCACTCATACACACACACACTGCATTCATACACACTGCACTCATACACACACACACACACACTGCATTCATACACACACTGCATTCATACACACTGCACTCATACACACACACACACACACACACACACTGCATTCATACACACTGCATTCATACACACACTGCACTCATACACACTGCACTCATACACACTGCATTCATACACACTGCACTCATACACACACACACACTGCATTCATACACACACTGCACTCATATACACACACTGCATTCATACACACACACTGCACTCATACACACACACTGCACTCATACACACACACTGCACTCATACACATGCTGCACTCATATACACACACGCTGCACTCATATACACACACACTGCATTCATACACACACACTGCATTCATACACACACACTGCATTCATACACACACACACTGCACTCATACACACACACACTGCACTCATACACACACACTGCATTCATACACACACGCTGCACTCATACACACACGCTGCACTCATACACACACGCTGCACTCATACACACACACTGCATTCATACACACACACACTGCATTCATACACACACACTGCATTCATTATATACACACACTGGAAATAAATATTCAATTAATATAATTTTTTTAGGATCTAATTTTATTTAGAAATTTACCAGTAGCTGCTGCATTTCCCACCCTAGTCTTATACTCGAGTCAATAAGTTTTCCCAGTTTTTTGGGGTAAAATTAGGGGCCTCGGCTTATATTCGGGTCGGCTTATACTCGAGTATATACGGTATATGCGTTTGGTGATGTGTTCAGTAACCTGCATTTATAGCTTTTATGGAGTTTTGGAAAGTTACAGAGTCAAAAATAAGGCTTACCCCTTTTTAGTTTTTACAACTAGATTGGTTTGCTGGGCCTATGTTGCCCCTGATACCCGATGGCAGCCCAGAAATGAAAATCGCACCCATCATAGCATACCATTTGCAAAATTAGACAACCCAGGATATTTAAAATGTGTTATTTTTTTGATTGGGTAACTAAAATAATAGATCAGGGTGGTGCAGTAGACATTGCTTACCTAGATTTCAGTAAGGCTTTTGACACTGTTGCACATAGAAGGCTTATCAATAAGCTGCAATCTTTGAGTTTGGATTTCAATATTGTTGAATGGGTAAGGCAGTGGATGAGTGACAGGCAACAGGGGGTTGTAGTCAATGGAGTATATTTGAAGCATGGTCTTGTTACCAGTAGGGTACCTCACAGATCTGTACTTTGGAGAGAACATTGAAAATAACTCCAATGGTGAAGTAGGTACAGGTAGATTTTTCAAATTTAAGTAAAAAATTCTACTCACATTTACTAGAGCAGAACTTGTTCTAGTGTGAACGGCATGGGTGGTATAATCCCCAACTAAGGATATGTTGGTACCAGGAAGCAGAGGATGGATGCAAAAAAAAAAAATAATGGCTACGTGAGGCTGTGATAAAAGTAATGGGGGAGTGATTGGTAGATCAGATATAGGTTGCAGAGAAAATACATGTTAAAAGTTATACAATACATACTTACTGAGCCAGTTGAACGGAGGGTATAAAACAGAATTTACAATAGAAATTAGGTGTAGACCATTAGAATGCAATAGTGCTGAATTGGTTTGAGGCCGTGATGGCTGTACGCTAAACATAGAAGGAGACAGAATTTATAAGACATACATTTATGCTTGTGAAATGGTGAACATAATATTTTTTTATTTTTTTTTATACATAATACATACGTTTACATACTTGAGGAATGCCTAGGAGGATGATTAAGACGTATGCATACATAATTGGTATGGAAGAATAGGGTTGAAAGCAACGGCAAAGGCTACAATAATTTAGAGCAGGGGTTCCCAACCCAGTCTTCAAGTACCCCTACCAGTCAATGGTTTAGGGAATACCCTGTTGTGTCTTTTTTTTCTCCTTTCTTTCTTTCTAAAAACACCTTAGACTCAATTGGGTAATCCCTAAATCCTGGACTGTTAGGGGGTACTTGAGGACTGGGTTGGGAACCACTGACATAGAGTAACATGCATTAATGTGAGGCTAGTGATGGTCGAATCAGTACCGCTCGCGATCGCAGTGCCGCTCGCGATCATTCATGCGCTTCCTGGTTTTGTGAACTACGAGTTCCATAGATGGTCGAATGAGCAGGGACCAGTTGTCGATGACCTGAGGTGACAAAATGGGGTGTGGACCGAAGCGAGGTGTCCCTATCAAATCCACACGGCTATCATTGCCGGTACCTGCAATGGGCGGGAGGGCAGAAGATAAATCTAGGATGGTTTCCATGAGTGACCACATGCACCTGGAAGGTCCTCCACAACCGAATCCTGTTCCCCATCTTCGTCTTCAGAGGTCCTCCCATCTCTACTCCCAAAATAGCTAATGGGTAGGGAACACAGTATTGCCCAAGGGGCTCTGGTCTGTTCCTGTGCCCAGCATGTACCAGTACTGCCAGACTTGGGGATGTGAGTCTACCCTATTCCAGTAGTGCTTGCGATTTAGTGCGTGTCTGCTCTCGAAGGCATCAGAATCTCCCGCTTCTTCCAATAGGAGAGGCTGCCTGAGGAGGTTGTCCATAACGACATAAATAATAATAGCATAGTAAGATTCAATGCAATGCCTGTTATAAAATGGAATATATATCGGTAATATCTGGGACTGCCCAGTAAGAGTAAAAACCTCCAGGAGTATATCCAGTAGGGAGGTACAGTGACACCGTCACAGCGAGCCAATCATAGGAGCTGTAACAGTGAAACAGCCCATAATCTGCACAATAGGGTACCAGGGAAAATTAGAATCTGGTGGGAGGTTCTCCCCCGTAATACCGCAGAGGGTATCTCCTGCCAGGAGGTAGAGTGGCCTGGGCCAAGCAGGTCAATCGGTGAGGAAAGCAGCTATATGTACTGTAAGAGCTAAATATAGAAAGTACAGATACACCTCCTAGTGGATAGGACACACTCTTAGTGGGTAATAGTTAACAACAAAAATTACCCTTGGACTAAATGTATAGCAGATAAGGACTCCTCCGGGTCCTCAATAGATATGGGTAACAATGGATCTACGATACAATAATAACAGAAACAAACATAGCATAATACTGTAAACTCTTAAGGGGGAGTGGAAATTTGAATAGTAGTTCACACTCACAAACCAAAATTGATTGTAGGCATATCGTATAAGGCGGTGAGTATCTCAGGATAGATGGACCATCATCATATACATAAAAAGGAATAAAAAACAAAATAGTGCAGAGTATCTTGGTAAAAGAATACACTTTAATATAAAGGCACACTTACAATGTTGAAGTGGCAAACAGGCATATAGGATCAACCGGTCTCAGGATCACAGGATGAAACACAGGATCAACTTTACCCAGTCGAAATAGTTAGAATAAATAAAACAGCCTAATACAAACAATAAAAAACTCTGAAACACTATCAAAAGCCCTACGCGTTTCGTTCAAATGTCCTTGAACTTCCTCAGGGGCAAAAACGTCCTTCTGTGCGCAGGTATAATCCCTGTACTGTAAGAGCTGTAACCTCAGCGGTAAATAGTGGGCTGAGTTAATGGGGGGTTCCCCCTCCAAAAAGCAAGCAGATGATGTTCTGGTAAGAACCTGTAGAATAGGTGAAGTCTGACAATAACTAGGATAAATATCCACGTTGGATAGAGAGATTAGAATCGATATCGGCAGCAGCTATGTTTGTGAGAGGGCCGCACCCTCTAATAATGCATTCCGTCTCCATATCAGCAGCAGGCTGAATTTATGAGACCGCACCCTCTAATAATGGAATTGGTACCTCTATCAGCGTCTTGATAACTTAATGAGAGGAGCTCACCCTGTAATAATGTAGAGAAACTTGTATTGATATCAGTAGCGGGCTGAGTTTACGAGAGTTCCGCACCCCCTAATAATCATGTCAGCAGCAGGCTGAGTTAATGCGAGGGCTGCACCCTCTAATAATGTAGTAAGTATCCATATCAGGATCCGGCTGAGTTTTTGAGAGGGCCGTCCCGCCTAATACCATAATCAGTATCCATATCAGCAGCAGGCTGAGTTAATGCAAGGGCTGCACCCTCAAATAATACAACCAGGATCCATATCAGTAGTACATCAAAAAAACAGAAAACACAGGGCACCACAGTCACTATATCAGCAATATAAAATGGGGGTACAAAAAAGGAATATAGAAACAAAGATAAAAAATAGCAAGAATTTATTATTAACAGCACAAAATGTGCAATAAAAGTATATAAAAAGGCCACAATAGGCCAAAGACCCTTAGGTACAGCAGCTTAACACAACATAATACTGGGCTGTATGCCCAAAGTGCAAGTGCCAAAGTGCAAGTAAAGTTAGAATTTAAAGTGCACAAAGTCAACCACTTTCAAGTTCAATATATACTGAACTAAAGGCAAAGTATTGCACAAACAGTAAAAACCAGCAAATATGCACATAAAACCGCTGATACCAAACTGCAGGGTCACTGGATATGCTCAACGCATTTCGTCTTGCGACTTCCTCAGGAGCGTCTTCTCTCTTCAAGATCTTCTTCCCTTTTAAATCCGCCGGTCTGTGCAGTCATTTTCATCATCACCCATGCGCGCGCCGCGTCACGTGCAACGTCATACGTCATGACGTACGCGTGATCGGCCCGCGCATGCGCGGTCACGCTGGAACGTAGGATAACTTTATTGATACTTTACACAGCCGCAAAAAGGACGCTCTATAGAAAGAAAACGTCCAAAATTAATGCGGTCTGTGTGTACACTTTCTGCCTACCCCCCAGCTGACCCCTAACACTCATTACTATCAGCCTAAAGAATAATATAAATAGTACTGGTAAGGAAAAATGTGAAGAGACATAGATTAAAAAATGTGGAAAAAATATTGAAGGGTTGAAGGCTTTTAAGTTTGTGAATCCAGTATCCCTCCCTTTGTTTTAGTCTCATAGTGATATCAACTCCTCTTTCACCAAGACATACTTGTTCTATAACCACCCAAGATAGATTATGGGTATGAAATTGTGAACATTGATTACAATGTATTGGAACAGGATGATTTTTTATATCTTTCCTAATATTGTTTTTATGTTCTAAAAAGCGGGTCTTGGCTGGTTTCCCCGTTATCCCCACATATTGTGCACCACACCCACACGAGAGGAGGTACACGACATGTGCAGAAGAGCAGGTGACCCGTCCCTGAATGAGAATGGTTTCTTTCGTAGTAAAACTGGAAAAGGAACGTGTATGAGATGGTAATCCCCTACATGCTTTACATACACCACACGTGTAGAATCCTTTGCCATTCCCCAATTTCTTATTGGTCTTGCTGTAAAAATGACTAGGTGCTAAATAAGTAGAGAGGCTCCTGCCTTTCTTATAAATGATTTGAGGATGTTCTGGTAACTGTGGGCCTATAAATTCATCGTATTTAAGAATATTCCAATGTTTTTTTAAAAATCCTATTGATGGCAAAAGCTTTTGAATTAAACTGGGTATGGAATGAAAACTCAAAACGTTTATTAGAATTATGCACCGGTCTTGCTTTATCAACCAAAAGGTCTCCCCTCTCGATGTTTTTAACTTTTTCAACCTCTCTGTCCAGTATACTCTTTTCATAACCCTTCTCGATTAATTTATTGGTCAAAATAGCAGCCAGTTCTAAGTATATATCTTGGTTAGAGCAGTTCCTTTGGAGTCTAGTTTACTGGCTTTTAGGTACTCCTGATAACCATCTAGGATGATGCCCACTTGTGGATTCGTATCTGTGGGTTTAAAGTATGTTTTCGTGGATATTTGACATCCCTGGACTGAGATATTTAAATCCAAGAAATTAATAGAGGTGAAACTATATTCAGGAGAAAAGACAAGGGGAAAAGTGTTATTATTGCGATACCTAAAGAAATCTAACAGATGTTCTTCAGATCCCTTCCATATTACAAGGATGTTGTCTATGTAACGACGCCAGAGGACCAGGTCCGCCCCGTATGGATTATTATTCCAGACAAACTGGCGTTCCCAATAATCCATTAAGATGTTCGCATAACTGGGGGCGAACCTGGTACCCATGGCATTGCCCTTGATCTGCAGGAAGAATTCATCATTAAACATGAAGACGTTGTGGTATAATATAAATTGGATAGCATCTAATAAAAATTGTACGAATTCCTGATTTAGAGTCGTGTCCCTATCAAGGTTGTTTTTAACCACCATTAAACCAAGTTGATGGTCGATAACGGTGTATAGGGAACCCACATCTAAAGAGGCCCACATATATCCTTCATGCCACTCAATGGATTCTAATTCCTGTAAAAGATGTTTGGTATCTTTAAGATAAGATTGAGATGATTGTGCATATGGTTGCAAATAATAATCAATAAACTGGGATAAATTAGAGGTCAATTAATTAATCCCGCTTATTATAGGTCTACCGGGCGGATTTATTTTACATTTGTGCACTTTAGGCAAAAAATAATCGTTGGAATCCTAGGATTCTCTAAATAGAGAAAACAATTAGATTCCAAGTTAATAGCTTCATGGTGCACAGCCTGTTCTAAAAGGATCTTCAATTCACGTTTGAAATTTTCATTAGGGTTTTTTGAGAGTCGTGTATATGTGTTAGTATCTCCCAATAGCCTATAAGACTCTTGCAAATAATATTCTGTGGTCATTACAACAATACCACCCCCCTTATCTGCATTTTTGATGACGATATCGTCTCTCTTTCTCAAAGAGTTGAGAGTCTGCATTTCGGATCTCGTCATGTTGTTACAATATTCTTTCTTATTGGTGAGTTTCTCAAGATCTGCCAAGACCATCTTGTGAAATGTTTCTATTTGTCCTCCTTTCTCATAGGGACAAAAAGTAGAACAAGGTCTTAATTGTTTAATATGGTCCTGATTATAAGCAGAATTGCAATCTAATTTAAAAGGCTCATTTAATGATTTCTTCATAAAGAACCTTTTTAAACTCAACTTTCTAGTAAACTTGAGCATATCAATCTGAAATGAATTAGGGGGGACATTAGGGGTATATTTCATACCTTTTTTTTAAATTAAACATTCTTCTTTTGTGAGAAGTGTATTAGATATATTAAATATCCCCATAAGTTCCTCATCTTCCTGTGGGTTTAATAGGGATTTTCTCTTTCTTTGATCAACCTTCTTTTTTTGTTCGGAGTATTCTGTTCTATGAGGGGAGCGAAACGATTGGTCAGATCTATTTTGGGTAAGAAGTAATGGCTTATTTCTTTCTTCTTTCCCCTTGGGTCTCGCTCCCTCTCTAAAAAATCTCAATTTGTGTGTGCTTGTGGGGATGGAGATATTTCCCTACTAGCATGGGTGGAGACCTGTTTATAAAGATTATGTTGTTTTTTAGTGAAATCATTATATGTTGAACTTTTTCTTTCTCTCTTTTTTGGAGATGGTGATCTTAAATATTCGTTTCTCTTTTTATGTGAGAACGAATTGTAATTATTGCCATAATTAACTTGTCTCTGCTTATAATCAAAAGAATTGAGTTGGATACTGTGCCTGTCTTTAAATTCACTGGTTCTGTTCTTATTTTTATTGTTTTTTTTTTTTTTTTTAATTCTTTATTTTTCTTGTGCATTTGATTGTTTAACAGAGAGGCCTGTAGCTCCACGACAGCGTTTACAGGTGTGTCATTGGCATACATAGTCATGGCATAAAGTAACCGCACAAATTATTTTTTTTTTAAGAGATAAAACAGGCTAGTAACACATTAAGGTTCATAAACATACTTAGTACAGGCTAGCTTTGCTTGTCCAGTCATCCAGCTTAGTATATAAACATTTTATATATCCATTTCTTTTTTATACTTACATTTCTTTTTACATTTATCCATCTTCTAATTTAATTTTTATTATGTTTTCATTATTTATTAAGTTTACTTATATAGTTTGTGTATTCCAATATCGCTCCCTTAATGAGCATAAGTCATCTTTATTATTCTATGTGGACCATTACTTTATTCTGTGTTAATGTATTCTGATATATATTTATACATTTAATCATTATGTATGCTGAACCAGTTTTGGGTTTACCAGCCTTTTAGGCTCTCTTCACATTGTGTTTAACCCCTTAAGGACCAAACTTCTGGAATAAAATGGAATCATGACGTGTCAGACATGTCATGTGTCCTTAAGGGGTTAAAGATTATTAATTGAGACATTTACACATATGTTCTTCTCCGTTTTGATTTTCATTTTATTCTTTTCCTTTTTGGGACCGCGGCTGGGGTGGAACGCATATGCGTTCCAACCGCCGACTGATGACGTTTTTTCAGAGACACGAAACGAAGGTCTCTTACAGATGGTTGGAACGCATGTGCGTTCCACGGCGGCGGGACGGAAGTCCATATATGGACTTGAACTTTAGAAAATACCGAACAGCTGTGATGAGACACACGGATTGGCGGACATGGCGTGGAAGAGGGCAAGAGGGACATTTATAAGAAGACAGAAGATTTGAACTTTTATTGATGTATTTTTATTTGATTGTATCACTTGCATTTTATTATTTCTCCTGATGAAGTCTACCTTTTAGACGAAACGCGTAGAGCTACTTGTAATCCTGCGACCTGCTCCTTCCATTTACCATCTTGGAGAGAGGGACACAGAGCTTTGATGAGCATTTTTATTTCCTACTGTTTTTCTTCTTTCTTCTGCATGTACCCCTGAGGAATCTCATTGCAAGATCCAAAGATAATCTGATGGGCTTGAATTACTCCTTCGTTCTGTGAATGCAATATTTTTAGCAGGGACATCTCTACTTAATGGTGTTTCCCTATGAGTGTTCTCTGCTTTTGTTTTTTCTAGGCATATCTTGCTTTGTATACAGCTTTTTTTTTAAATGTATTCATATTTTTATTTTTGGAGCAGTAGAGTGTCCCTTTAACCCCTGCAGGACAGAGTCAATAGTACATGTTCTGATCAAAACAAAATATAAACAAAAACTGGAATTTGCGCTATATGTCTGTTCAACCGTAATTCACCTCTTTCATATTAAGTGCACCCACACTTATTATATATCATTTTATTCAGGAGAAACAGGGCTTTAATTTCTCATGAACTATTCAAATATGAAACATAATTTATTATGAATAAAATAAAAAAAACTTGAGAAATTTAGATTTTTTTTTTTTAATGTATAGTTCCGCCTGTCATTTTAGCTGTAAATGTCATAATACTGCTAGCTTTTACTGTAATAAAATGCACATACCTTGGGTTCCCTACTTTTGCAAATGTTATGCCATCATAGGGAAAATTCTTATTCCTCGGCTACCATACAGTCTCAAAGGCAACATTACCAAATTGGCAAATTTCAATGTGAAAAAAAATGAAATGCATGCCTTATATTTGACTCTCTAACTTTCCAAAACACCTTAAAACCTGTACATGGGGGGTACTGTTATACTTGGGAGACTTCACTGAACAAAAACATTAGTGTTTCAAAACAGTAAAACGTATTACAGCAATAATATTGTCAGTAAAAGTGCTGTCCATGTGTGAAAAATGCAAAATAATTCACTTTTACTAAAAATATCATTGTTGTAATACAATACAATAATACAATTCGTTGTAATACAATTTACCATTTTGAAACACTAATATTTGTGTTCAACGAAGTCTCCCGAGTAAAACAGTACCCCCCATGTACAGGTTTTATGGTGTCTTGGAAAGTTACAGGGTTAAATATAGTGCTTGCGAATTACATTCTCTGCACTTTCTGCCTGGGTTGTCAGGTATGTCAATCAAATTTTAATTAATAAAATATATGCAATAATATATATCATTAAGGCACCTGCAAGACGGTAGCTCCCTCCTTGTAATAAACAGAACGAACAAACAAACACCGACATTCAGTCTTTGTTTGTTCGTGTGAAATTTCTATTAATTCATGAATGAATAAACAAAATTCCCATCCAAATTTCAGACAATAGTGAATGCCCAAGTGTTTAACTGGGCATGCGCAGGAATTTCACAGCACTATCAAGTGTGAACGTGTACCACAGGGCCTTCATCTGCCCAAACAACGATGGCGGCGCCCAGGACCTAGGTCCAGGCACAAAATAAAGTTGAAAAAAAAAAGGAAAAAGGGGGCCCAGGAGAATTTGAGGATTGACTAGGGAGACAATTAGATGTAGTGGAGTTGGAAGAGGGGTTAAAAAAAACCCAGATGCAGCCATGACAGTGCCGCTTTAAGCCCATAAAATGCCTATGGCATAGAAAGCTGTAATGGGTTAGCAAAGCTGGAGATAGGAAATTCTAATGTATACACACTGTACTGAAAATAAAACCATGTTTTCATGTTGGCTGTGTAAGCGGAAGCCAGGGTGTTGTGGTTAGTGATGCATAAATAGAAACAAAAGTAATTTAACTCTTACATGACAGAAAACTGAGCAGTGAGACTGCAGAGCAGTGAACTGTACACAAAAACTACTTCATTACAGGTATAACATAAGGAATAAACTTACCTGGAAGCCATCACCAGGCAAAGTTATCCATGCTAGTTTACATGTCTAATTTTTTTTTATTTTATTTTTTAAAGAGAAAAATTAGAGTTAATGAAGCAGCAGGGGGAGCTTAAATGAAATAAGGGAAGGAGGAAAGATCAATGGAGAAAGCATTACATCTATTGCCAGTTTACTGTGCGCATTGGCAACAGAAATAATTTTTGCACAGAAATTATATTAGGCACCCTGGAACAAGAGACCGGGCTGCCTAAGTCACATGGGTGCAACACTGCACATACAGATTCCTACCACCATGACCACTTATAAAAGCAGATGTTGACAAGGTGGTTAAACTTACCTATTAACCCCTTAAGACCGGAGGGCGTACTATTACGTCCTTTTTAAAGCGTCTCTAAACGCCGCAGGACGTAGCAGTACGCCCTCCAGTTTTTTGTTACTTACCCGGTCGCCGGCGATCCCACACCGGCGATCGCGGTTGGGGGGACTCCCAGGGAGCCCCCGCGGCACCTCCGTCCTCTTCAGCCCCCCGGGCCATGTAAGAGTGAGGTCCTTGCGAGGACCTCACAATCACATGGCCGGGATAGCTGGCTGCAGCAATGCCAGCAGGGGGACTAACTGTAATGACAGTTAGTCCCCCTGCTGGCTGGAAATAAAATAAAAAAATTAAAATAAATTAAATAAGTGTAAAAAAGTGTAAAAAAAATATATATACTTATATCATATATATGTAATATTTTATATTATATATGATCTAAGTATATATATATACACACACATACACTGTCTAGGTGTATTTTAATATTAATATATATAATTATATATATATATTAATATCAAATTACACGTAGACTGATACTGATTAAATATATATATAATTATTGTTATATATATATATATATATTTATATAGAATATAAAAAAATATGTAAATACGTAAAAAAATAAAATATTAAAAAATATATAGATGTGTTTTATTTCATTCTAACTGTATTGTGATATTAATATATATATTTATATCAAAATACACATAGAACGAAATAATATATATATCTATATACATAAATATATACGTATATATCACTAAATATATACCTATATATAAATAAAAATATTTAAAAAAAATTATATATATACACACAAATATATACACACATACATATATATATATATATATATATACATACATACATATATACATATATATTCTACACATATATTTATGTAATTACAATAATCGGGACCTGCCTGACAACCCATGCCGAAAGTATAGGGAATTTAATTTGCTAGCACTATATTTAACCCTATAACTTTCCAAGACACCATAAAACCTGTACATGGGGGATACTGTTTTACTCGGGAGACTTTGCTGAACACAAATATTAGTGTTTCAAAACAGTAAGATGTATTACAACGATGATATCGCCAGTAAAAGTTAAGTTTTTTGCATTTTTCACGCACAAACAGCACTTACACGGACGATATTATTGCTGCAATACTTTTTACTGTTTTGAAACACTAATATTTGTGTTCAGCGAAGTCTCCCGAGTACAACAGTACCCCTCATGTACAGGTGTTATGGTGTTTTCAAAAATTACAGCGTCAAATATAAGGCCTGTGTTTCATTTTTTTCACATTAAAATTCGCCAGATTGCTTACGTTGCCTTTATGACCCTATGGTAGCCCAAGCATGAAAATTACCCCTATGATGGCATACTATTTGCAATAGTAGACAACCCAAGGTATTGCAAATGGGGTATGTCCAGTCTTTTTTAGTAGTCACAAACACTGGCCAAAATTGGCGTTTTTTGCATTTTTCACACACAAACAAATACTAACGCTAACTTTGGCCAGTGTTTGTGACCAAATGGCTACTAAAAAAGACTGGACATACCCCATTTGCAATACCTTGGGTCGTCTACTATTGCAAATGGTATGCCATTATGGGTGTAAATTTATTTCCTGGGCTACCATACAGTCTCAAAGGCAACGTAACCAATCTGGCAAATTTCAATTTCAAATGTAACACGCTATATTTGACCCTGTAACTTCCCAAAACACCAGAAAACCTGTACATAGGGGGTACTGTTTTACACGTGAGACTTTGCTGAATACAAATATGTGTATTTTATTGCAGTAAAAGCAAACAGTATTATGACATTGACAGTTAAAATGTCATGTAGAACTAAACAAATAAAAAAAAATCTTATTTTCTCCCATTTTTTTCATATTAAATTATGTTTCATAGCTAAATATTTGATATTAAATGAAAGCCCTGTTTCCCCTGAATAAAATGATATATAATAAGGGGGGGTGCATTTAATATAAAAGAGGTGAATTACGGTTGGACAGAGGTTTTGTTTACATTTTGTTTCGTTCACAACTTGTACATTTGGCTCCGTCCTTAAGGGGTTAAGCTGAGGTTTTTGTTTTTTAAGACTATCCTTTTAACAATATCAGTGTTGACAGGGGTAATCTGATGGAAGTAAATGTCTGGTGGCTCTTCTATATAATTTATTTCACCATATAATAAAGTCATTAAAATGTTAGATACTTTGATATTGTGTAAGAATAGCAGCCATACAGTGAGTTCAAATTAAACATTATAAATCTTCAATAAACTTTGTTGAACGTTATTAAAAAAAACACAACAAAGAAGTACAAAAATGTTGCTCATTTGTGTGTAGAATTTAAATAAAAATGGTTTGCATGAATATTTGAAATTGCATGTACATGTGCATGTTTGATAACATCTCCTAATAATAAAGTGCTGTCCGTACTTTTACCAAAAAAAAGTATGCTTATTTGTGATTTGTATTGTTACAGTATTTTTTTTATATCATTTACACATATATCGCATTTATGTAAATATGAATATTGTTTTGATGTTTTTGTTTCATTTGTCTATTTGTACATTTTCCTTAGCAAATATGTATGTATTTATGTGTGCCTTTATTGTGTTTATTTCTGTAAACATATATGCACATACAACATACACTATTATTTAAAATGTATTAATAAAAAGTGTAAGAGTTTTTTTTATTTAGTTAAAACTGCATCTGAGTCATTCTTGACTCACAAAGCCACTTTCAAATAAATAGTTACAAATATTTTCAGATATTTTGTCTTCACAAATTTTAGTTGTATATCTTTTAGAAAATGCCCATATAAAACAAATACTGTTTGCATGTTTGTGTTTATTTCCTTGAAACTATTCTAGTTTTAATGGAAAATCAGAGAATTTGATAACTTCCCAAATGGACAAAGGGCTCCAATTGCACCTTAATTATAAAATTTCCACTATCCAATTTATTTAGATCTTGAGTATTCAGCAAAATAATTAATCTCATTAACTCCACAGAGTAATTGTCTATTATGTGTTGCCATGCTGATATAAAAGTGCTGTTATCCAAATTAAATGAGAGGTTTTTAAATATTCTTAATCCTCTAGAGATAATAAATTAATCAATATACTTCTTTAATGTGGCTGAATCCCACCAAATCCATGCTATACCTTACAGAAATGGCACACTTTTTTCTATAATTTCTTTAAAAAGAGAAAAAAAAAGAAATGAAATAAGCATTTGACACATTGCGTATTAACAAATAACAAAGCATTATGAAGATCTAATTTACACAGGACATTCTATGTCAAACTACTTCAAAAATTGAGAAAAATTACACATCATAATAATCATAAAAAAAAAACCTGCAAATATATGTATGTCTAAGCCCATTTTGTTCTGTAGCACTGTACTTTAGAAATTACTAATACAGTTCACAATGTTTACATCAGTAGATATTGCTTTCTATAGTAATGGTCATAGTAATACATAACAAAACAAAATAAAGAAAAATTTTAAACCACAGGTAAGAATTGTTTTGTTTGTTTTTGATTATTTCTTTTTTTTGTGAATCAATATGATCCACAACTTGAATATATGCAAGTCACAATGTTTTAATTTTTTTTTTTTATAAATTCTTTATTTTGAATTTTCAATAGTATGGGGGTTAGGGTACAGAAGAGAAAACTTGGGATCAAGGGTTATTTCACAGAGACCATGGGTCGCATTAGTATGTTACATAACAGTTGTAAAGATGAGGTAGTTACTTCGCATTTTGTTCTGTAGCCTTTGCGGTTCTGCTTTGTAGCTGTAAGACTCTGTTCCCTTTTGTTAGAGAGGATTCTGTAACGTGTTCGTAGAGGGGGGAACTTTATGTTGCAGTATATTAGGTTGTAACAGTTGTATCGAATTTGCATTTGGTTCGTATGTTGCATGGTGGTGTGCTTATTGTGTCGTTCGTTTCAGTGTGTGGTCTGTGTGTGTTGTGAGGTTCCCTTCGGGGAGAGTTAGGGGTACCATGTAGGGGGGGGGGAGTGGTTGTTCTGGTGGGGGTACTGGTCCTCTCGCCTAGTGTGTAGACCTGTTGTCTTCTGGTTTCATGTAGTTTTGCCTGAGCTTTCCTAGTGTGTGGGTCCTTGGGGTTTTAATTCTTTTAAGACAACAAATTTTAAATAATTGTGTTACTGTCTCAAAATGTGTATTAACCTTGCAAAAACCCTGTGTCCCTCACTAATGTTGTTTAAACTAAAAAAAAATATTAATTGATCATGAATGGTGCATAAGCCTAGGACTAAAATAATTTGTTTTATATTCTTGTGCTGTATCTTTCTTTAATTGGATAATCAGACAGACAGTCAGAGCTTAACTGTAAACTCACAGCTTTTGATTAGACAGCAAAAAATAATATGTTATTTAAATGTTTTATTGAAAGTGTTGCGTGAATATCATACAGCTGCATTAATAGATATAAAATATTATTTTGACTTTACTTATAGACCTGTACATATATCTGTTAACTGTTTTATTATTTCTATTAGATCTGTTTCAATTTTAAGATAAATTAGCCCCAAATTATACTTGTCTTTCACTACCCAAAGCCTATTTCAAAGCAATATGCACTGGTTATTTGAAGAATTGCTCCCACCTTGACTTTTTATGTGTATCAGAAACAATCAGATCTTGGAAAGAAAAAAAAAAAAGTGTCTAGGAGATATTTATGAAGGTAATCAGGAAGTAGTCCACTCTGCCTATTACAGTTAAGGTAATCCACTTTTAGTAACTAGTGATGGAGATTACATCCCTCAGCTGTAGGGCGCATAAATAAGCACCAATTGATATGATTAGAAAAGGTTATGTTTTATTTATGAAAATAGTGTTTAGATGTATTATCTATGCATTGAAATTCTGAATGAATAATCCTATTTCCCTTGCATTGTAAGTGTTCCAATATATCAGTAGCTGTTTATCACCCTTGCACAGGTGTCAGATGTTATTTTATTGTATGTTTGTGAATATTTATTTATCTATACCTTTATATGTATATATGTTTATAGAAATAGATAAATACACCTTACTGTGCAGAACTGCAAGCTATAGAAAATAACATAATAAGGAGATGGGAAGGAAGGTTGTAAAAAAACAAAAAAAAAAACAGGCGAGAATTATCAACCTGTCATGAATGTCATATAAAGGTTTTCAATATTCCGCCAGACTTTCACTGTCATCATTAGCATTACAATTCATGTTCATATAGACAGTAGTTGATAATGCGTATGTTCCATAAAATTATAATTTATAGAAAAATGAAGTAAATTATAAACAAAGGTAGGTAAGGGATCAATAATATTTTCTGATATTCAGTTAGAATCACACAATATTTTTTTAAGGAGATCATAATCGAAATTTGTCAGATTATTTTACTACTGGTGATGCAACCACACCCCAAAGAGACGAAACAAGGAGGCAAGTAGGGAGCAGTGCAATTGTGCCGGCCACAAGGAGAAGGGGGTCAAAGGATTTTTACATTTCTAGGTGTGGACTTTGAGTCTTTTAGAGTGCCCGTGGCTATACTCTGTTTTGCAGTGTTTAAACATTTGGATTAAATAAATGAATATGTGGTCTGCTTTCATTGCAGTGACTCCTTCCATTAAGAGTGCTATTACATTTATGATCCACCGCACACAAGGTGCTGATCTTCCCTGGGCACAATAGTAACGAGTGACACTATATCCACTCTTATTTTGTGAGTCATATTCCATTGATGTTTAATATCCTTTTGTTGATATGTTTACAGAGTTTGCACTATATTTTGAAATTTTGTGCTTTTAGGCAAGACGTGTTTTATCTGAGAAGCTACTTATAAGGAGTATAGTTATATTCCTGAAATTATTTTTTGCACACCAGTATAAAGCAGTTTTTGTGTATAGGTCATGCCTCTGAAGTTTCACTGCACAGTTATCTGCCATTTAGGACTTAAATCACCTTTGTTTCTGCTTATGCAGCCACAGCCACACCTTCTCTGGCTATGACTCACATAGCATGCATGAAAAAAAAGATTTAATATTCAATCAGATGTAAATTACTTTAAAAATGACATAAAGAAGGCTCCTACAGGACCTAGCAAGCTGTAAATTAAACAGGAGATATGAAATTCTAAATTAAATTCTAACTTAACATCTTAACAGTTTTCAAAGTACATTCAAGGTTACTCTTCTTCTTTTTCAGTTTCAGAGTTTTGCCTCAGTAAACTTGTCTGAGCTAAATGTGTAGCTATGCCAAGTCTATAGCTTTCTCCTAACTGCTCCTTAGAACAGTGATTTTCAGTCTACTCCTTATTACAAGACACATTATGCAGGAACTCTATGTGATGGGACATGGTAGCCCTGCTGTGCGAATGCCTATCAGAGCTTCTTTTAACACCCTTTCTCAATTGTCAGCAAAGTATTTTTTTAAGGTTAAAAGGTGTAAAATTATTCTGAAATGCTTTTTTGACCTGTCGCCTATCACAGAAATTTTCTCCGTTTATTTTTTCCTCCTAAAATCGTTCTTTCACTTTTTTTTGGCAGATTATTACATGTATGTCTGCATTTACCCATTCCTTGCCAGCTGGGCATTCCATCAAAAATTCTTGCTAGTTATTTGCAATTAAACACATTATGATCTATAAATCTTTTGGTAAATGTAATATTGGGGGTGTATTATAGACATAAATTATGGTTGTATTGCTCCTTAGCAAGGAACATAAAGAATGCAACATTTTGAGTGAATGCACTTGGTGACATGAATATATTCATCAATACATTAGGGCATGTTACTATTCACCTTACCAGAATATTAGCAGCTTAAAAGGAAAGACAAAAAATAAAACTCAAACCGCGAACATTATATAACTGGTAAGAGGTAAATTAAAAAATTTAAAAAGAAAATGGTTTATTGATCATATTATCATGGGGGCCAAACTGTAAAAATATCAGTCGCATTGATGTTACAGTTTAACTAATGCTTATATTATATATCAGCCCAAGATGGAGTGAATGTAAGTAAGAGACAAGCTTAGGACATATGTGTAAATAACTAGACAACATTTGAAACAAATGGAACAGAAGCTTCTTATCAATCAGGGCACTTTAAAAATTACCCCACCAGGCAATTAATGCAGTAAATAAAAATAAATGAATAAATATTTAAACAATACACGTACAAGCCGCGCATGCGCATTCCGCTCCACTCGGGAGCTGACGTCGGTGGGGGAGGAGAGGTCACCAGCGCAGAGGGAGCCCAGCGCTGGATAAAGGTAAGTGGCTGAAGGGGTTCTAAGGGAGGGGGACCCTGAGGGTGGGGGGGTCCTAAGGATGCTATAGTGTTAGGAAAACGAGGTTGTTTTCCTGACACTATAGTGACCCTTTAAGAATACTGGGCCACTGGACACATAAAGATCTTGGGTAATGTGAAGAATAAAATAGACTTCAGACATAGTCTACTTCTAGAAAGGATTTCTGAAGGAACTTTGCACTGTAATTATCAAGGCAATGCTTCCATATTGGCAACGTCTCTGGGAACCATAACTTATTATGGGGCTGTACTGAGGCCAGAGTGTTCCATTATGATACAAATCTCTAAATTAAAAGTAAACAACTTGACAAGATTCCATATCAAAAAGTCAAGTAAACCATGCTCTTCAAAGGGACACCGTAGTCACAAAAAAAAACTTTGGCTTAATAAAGCAGTTTTGGTGTATAGACTATGCCGCTATAGCCTCACTGCTCAATTCTGTGCCACTGAAGAGTTAAATAATGTTGCTTTCTGTTTATGGAGCACTAGCCGCACCTTCCCTGGCTGTGACACAGACATCCTATATGAAAAAACACATCCTATATGAAAACAAATCTCACTTTCAATGAGATGTTAACTTATTTAGAAGTTTACATTTCCTGTTCTGTAAATTGAGCTTTAATCACACACAAGAGGCTTCTGTGGGGCCTAGAAGGCTTATAACAGTGCAAGAGATCAGAAATTCTAAATTAAACAGAATGTGCAATAAAGGAAGTTTAAACATTAGCTGTCTAGTTACAGGAAGTGTTTAGGAAGGCTGTGCAAGTCACATGGAAGGAGGTGTAACCAGTGGCGTACATACAATCCCTCCCTCTTCTCCCCTCCCCTCCCTCCCTCTTCCCCTCTGACAGACACACACACAGACAGACAGACATACATACAGAGACACATACATACACACATACACAGACACATACATACGTAGAGACACACACACATAGACACATACAGACAGATAAATACAGATACACACACATACATACATACAGAAAGACACACAAACAAGATACACATACAGACAGACACATACCTACATACACACAGACACATACACACATACAGACAGACACACACACACAACACACATACATACAAAGACACATACATACAAACAGACAGGCACACATACAAACAGACTCACACATACACACAGACACACACACATAGACACATACATACAGACACATACACACACACACACACACACACACATACATACAAACAAACAGACTATTTCTAAGGGGGTTTCATGACTAAACCTGCTACTTATTGCTAAAAGTGTATTACTTTGTCTTCTGGGGCACTAATTGTTTTGATAACTGTGCATATGTGTTCCAAAATAAAGTTTGAATATAGTATGTCCTAGCAAATTAATTGATTCTTCAACTGCTGAATGACAAAGATGGAACAGCTTTATTAATTATACCACAGCCATCAAAATCCACCCTATAAATTTGCAGTCTTCATATTTCTCTAGGTCTTCACATTAGGGGTATCTATGTAAAGGGTTGTTCCAAGCACCATGACCACTTCAGTGGTGCTTGGAGTTTGTATGTCCTGTCTTTAGCTATGAAATGCTGCACATACAAAGTTAATAATGAAAATATGCAACTAAACACTCAAATGCAATGATAATTAAACAGAATGGCAGATATCTGCCCGCAAATTCAGAACAGCCGCAAATGTACAATTTGCTTGGACCAATTAGCACACACATTTGCCAATATGATACCAATATAATAATAATAATACAAAAAAAACATGTTGATAGCTAAAGAGAGCAAGGTTTAAAGGGTCCAATGTACCTCAACGACTAGAACATTTATTTATGTTCTTAAATTTATTCTATATTAATAATCAATTTACATTATTTATTAAACATATATATATATATATATATAAATAAATTAACACTATTTTAACCATTTGCCTACTAGCTGCTTGTGCTGCAAGTGTGCAAATATTATGAACTTCTCTGTGTTCGCTATCAAACAACCATTTATTCTGCTTTTTTTTTATATACAGAGAGAATCTGGTTGAAATGTAGTGTTTGATAAATATCCATCAAATTCACATGTTGGAATTTTTATTTATATATATATATATATATATATATATATATATATATATATATATATATATATATATATAAATAGAAAAATAGTTGGTTGCACTCTCGGATTTCCATTAAAATATAACTTATATCCTGATGAAAGTCCACAAGATGGACTGAAACGTTGATCTGTTTTAGTAATTGGAATAAAGGTTATATTTTAATGGAAATCCGAGAGTGCAACCAACTATTTTTCTATTTGGATGTTTAAGCCCTGGTGCTGCACCCGGTTTGGCAATTTTGGAGCCTGAGTGCAAGGTACAGTCTTACTTTTTATATATATATATAAAACACGTTATTGGAAGTCTGACGTAGTTCCTGCTGTTAAGGAGGCATTGGCCTTAGAGAATAAGTGTTATTAGATGCACCTCAGATTGCCATCAAAACAACAGAATTATTAAATTACCACAGAAACATATAGGAGGGTAAAATCAAACAAAAATACCCTTTATGATGACATTTCTGCTAAATTGTACTCTTTTTCTGTTCTTATACGCAACATATACTATTTATCGCCAGTGCATGTGAAGTGCTTTTACACCTTATTTGACACTATGTAGTGTTTTTCATAATGCATATGTTATCCGTTTTACAATGGATGGATAATTTCCCCCCTGGTTCTTTTTGTTTGTTTTATTTATTTGTATTCTTATTTTTTTACTCTATTTATTTCATGGATTTACAATGATTATTATTGTTAAAAATGAAAATCTTTCCCCAAAAATGTTTTTTGACAAGGAATTGCTGATTTTAAAGCAGACACCCCACGTGGTGCCATATAAGATGTGATCATTCAGTTAAAATAACCAAATTTCAACTAGATTTACATTTAGTGAACATAAGAATCACAAAATCAGTTACTTAGACTTAGCAGCTTCTAAATAATAAACCTGAATATGTTCACTGTCTGAGAAACAGTCTTGATTGACCTCATATGTTTGATCTTAGCTGTTTTCTGTAGTTTGCCTCATTGCCACCATACCCTGAATATATATTAGTATCTTAGATTTCATATAGCTCTGACAATCCAGATTCATCCCTATTCTAGATGACATAGGTAGAAGGACTACAAACCTGACCCTTTTCATGGGTGCCTATTGGAACCTACTCCAAGACTTCTGTGCATCTGCTTACCTGGTGTTGGGTATCACATTTATTCAATTTCCTAATCTACTGGTTACTTATCAGATTCCCAACCAATAAGGATTTTTTTTTCTGTTTTCATAATACTGTACATGTGTAGTCTAAGTTACAAGATTTCTCTTGGTTGTTGATGGCGATTTTATATTGGATTCCATTGAGAAAAATATTAAAATGTAATCTAGTTGGGGCTAATCTGCTACCCAAACAGTTTTGTCAATTACTACTTTCTACTTTTCATTCTAATATGCTGCAATATAGTATATTTATTTTCTATGTTTAATTATTTTTTTCCAATAGACAAATTCAATGGGCCACAGCTAGTCCACAGAAGATGGAGTTAAAAAAAAACCTGCATTTTATTTTTGTGCTGCCAGTCTGTCATCAGGTGAGTTCAATGTGCTCCATGGTGTGAAAGTCAAGTCTATCGCAGACAGGAAACATAATCTCATTATACACAGGAGAACAGCTCTGCTGATTTGTCATTCTCTAAGTGGCCCAGTGATTGGAACAACTTTGATAACCATGCCTTAAAAAGCCACCGATTTTTATTTTTTCTTCAACCCCCCAAAATTATACTTTGATCAAGATTTGCTGTTCTGATGAATTGAACCCCTTGGTTTCAAAGCCTGGTCATTGTTCTTTAAGGTTAAATGCTCAATTGCGACCCTGAGGCTTTGACTTTTCTGACTTATAATTTTTGTGATTTTTATTTAAATTTTAGGTAGAGAATTCTGTACTTTGAAATCACTTTATGCTGTCGTTCACAGAGTGTTTTGTACATAGCTCTGCATAATCAAATCTTTTCTGGAAAGCTGTGGGGACATTTATAGGTCGCACGTTAAAAAAAAAAATCACAACCTTTCAGTAATCAGTAAAAGGAAGAAGAGTATATTCAATTGTGAATGTTAACTTGATTTTGCTTTTGCTCATATATTTTTGAAAAATGTGTACATGAGCATTAAGTACTGTATAGAATATATAAATATATATATATTAATGAGATACATTTTGTTTATTTTATACATGTTTTGTATATAGCATTTTTGAGTAGTACAGAATAGTTATAAATGAATTACTATATAATCAATTCTTCTAAGAAAAATTTAGAACATTTAGAACATTTGAACATTTTCTCACGGAACACTGAATCCTTATTTTAGAATATAATTAACGAAATCTTAATAGCACAGTTACTGTTTTAAAAGTACTTTTTACAGAATTACAAGTTATTCCTTACATTAAAATACATGAATAAAATAAAATGAAGCAAAAATAAAAATTCAACATATGCAAACAGAAAAGATGTGGACAAGTTTGATTTTTACACAGACCCACATCTACAAGGCTTTTGAAGAAGAATTGTGCTACTACTGTCCAGTCAGATTCTACTTGATTTTATAAGTGCAATGCAGCACAGTGTGGTACACAAGCCACATGTAAAGGACCAGCAACAGGTCAGGTATGATCATGTCAGAAACTGGAAAGGTACATTTTTACATGGGGCTTTTAGCACGTCAGTGGGAAATAGATCAATATGCCTTGTATCCTTTTAATGTACAAAAAGAAAAAATAGGAGGATTACTAAGTACCAAAAAAGTAATGAGAAAAATTACATTTAAATAGTGATACTGGTGTTAGTGGAAAGATATCTAATTCAATTAGGGCAGGGATGTCCAACCTTTTTTTAAAGAGAGCCAGATTTGATTAAGTGAATATGCGTGAGGGACGACCATTTTGTCTGACATTCTTTGAACCATTAAAATTAAATGCAAATGAACAATTTTTTGCAAAGTTTATTGCAAACGGCATACTTTTCAATTCAACTCTATATTCTGTCTCTTCTCTCTTTATTCTGTCTCTCTTTATTCTGTCTTTTCTCTCTTTAAATCTTTCTCTTTATTCTGTCCCTTCTCTCTTTAATTCTGTCCCTTCTCTCTTTATTCTGTATCTTCTCTCTTTATTTAATTCTGTCTTTCTTAATTCCATCCGTTCATTCTGTCTCTCTTTATTCTGTGGGCCGGACTTTGGACATGACTGAATTAGGGTGTAACTGAACAAAATAGATACTAGTTAAAAAGTGGGCTAAACAAAGTGAAATTTAACAGCCACCTTATGTGGAAAACACACAAACAAGAATGTATAATAAACCACAAAGGGAGGATCTACTAAATGTAGAGAACTAACCTATCTATATTCCTAATAAATAAAGGAAATATCGAATAGAAAGGGTAAAGTGGTAAGTGGAAATATGGTAAAGTGGTATAGACTACAAGCCTCCAGGTGGGTGTATTCAGAAGAGGTTAAAATATAAAAAAAAACTCCAAAACAATCTAGGTAAATACTAGAATAAACTGACAGGCGCTGGAAACCACCGACACTAAACTGCAGTAAAAAGTAGAACTGGATAGTTGCAAGTGCAACAATGTTTCAATCGGGAATAATGTAATATAAACTGATACCTGTAACAAGAGTTTGAGTAGCTGGATTGAAATAGGATGGAGCTAAAAAACTTGCAAATAGCGGCATAAAGGACCACTATAGTGCTTGTTTTCCTGGCACTATAGTTCCCTGAAGGTGCCCCCACCCTCAGGGTCCCCCTCCCGCCGGGCTGGATGGAGAGGAAGGGGTTAAACTTACCTCTTTTTCCAGCACCGGGCGGGGAGCTCTCCTCCTGCTCTCCTCCTCCTCTCCGCCTCCTCGGCTGAATGCGAATGCGTGGAGGGAGCCGCGCGCGCATTCAGCCTGTCTCATAGGAAAGCATTTACAATGCTTTCCTATGGACGCTGGCGTCTTCTCACTGTGATTTTCACAGTGAGAAACACGCAAGCGCCTCTAGCGGCTGTCAATGAGACAGCCACTAGAGGCTGGATTAACCCAAATATAAACATAGCAGTTTCTCTGAAATTGCTATGTTTATAGAAAAAACAGTTAATCCTAGCTGGACCAGGCACCCAGACCACTTCAGTAAGCTGAAGTGGTCTGGGTGCCTATAGTGGTCCTTTAATAACCAACAGTAACAGCTACTAAATACTCCCTGATGTGCCTTCGAGGGCAATTCTTAATAAAAAAAACTGTCCCTGATCTGCAAGTGCTCAAAATATACCACCCATCCCACCAATCTCCTAAAAAGCAATGCGGTAGCTAAATCAGTAAAGGAGTATGTGGAACAAAACCACAATGTATTTGGTGACTGAGTCGGCCTGTAAGTAGTGCAGGTAGATTGCAGCGTCTATTCCCCTGACTCGCGTTTCACCTTTTGGCTTATCAGAGCCAAAGGTGAAATGCGCGTCAGGGGTATAGATGCTTTTTGTTCAGTTATACCCTAATTGAATTAGATATCTTTCCACTAACACCTGTATCAAATGATAAAGATCATTTTTCTCATTACTTTTTTGATACTTAGTAATCTTCCTATTTTTTATTTTTGTGCTATTTATTCCATAGAGGTTCCCCTCCCACCTCCACCCCCCCCCCCCCCCCTCTCCACCCCCTCCCCTTCTCTTTTTTGCTACTGTTATGACTTTCAAAAAGGGGAACTTAGAGTTTTGTGGAACACAACTGCAGACATACGTTGTAACTGTGCCTTTAAGAATTTAAATGGAGATATTGATTCTTCTTGGTTTAGAAGCCTTTAATTTGATCCAAATAGAGTGTGAGGGACTTTAACTCTCAGTTATTCGATAGCAGAGACAATTAAACAAGTAGCATTAGGTCATTGGCATAAAATGCAGAATTAAAGAAGCATTTGAAGTATACAATACAGTCCACAGGTATATTGGTAGATATTGTAGCAGGCAATATAAGCAAGATCTGTAGTTCTTCAGCAGAGATCGTATCAGGCAAAAGCAATTAATGTCCGCAGTATTAGTGTAGAAGCAGAAGCAGACAGAAGTAAATGATCTCCGCAGAGGTTTGATATAAGCAGCAACAATAGATGAGAATTAGTCCCCAATAAGGAGACTTGCTATTAGTGATAATGTCCAAAGGCAATAAGCAATATTAAAGGAACACTATAGTCACCTAAATTACTTTAGCTAAATAAAGCAGTTTTAGTGTATATATCATTCCCCTGCAATTTCACTGCTCAATTCACTGTCATTTAGGAGTTAAATCACTTTGTTTCTGTTTATGCAGCCCTAGCCACACCTCCACTGGCTATGATTGATAGAGCCTGCATGAAAAAAAAACTGGTTTCACTTTCAAACAGATGTAATTTACCTTAAATAATTATATCTCAATATCTAAATTGAACTTTAATCACATACAGGAGGCTCTTGCAGGGTCTAGCAAGCTATTAACATTGCAGGGGATAAGAAAATATAAATTAAACAGAACTTGCAATAAAGAAAGCCTAAATAGGGCTCTCTTTACAGGAAGTGTTTATGGAAGGCTGTGCAAGTCACAAGCAGGGAGGTGTGACTAGGGTTCATAAACAAAGGGATTTAACTCCTAAATGGCAGAGGATTGAGCAGTGATGCTGCATGTTCTATACACCAAAACTGCTTCATTAAGCTAAAGTTGTTCAGGTGACTATAGTGTCCCTTTAAACAATGTCCATGGAGTGTATTGTAACAGGATTAGTAATCAATATCAGTGATACATTGAGGAGTCAATTGTAGAGATGAAACTAAAGAGTTAATTGCAGCCTGCAGCAATAGTTAGCCAGAAAGTAAAAGCAGGAGACACTTTAAAGAAAGTTAGTTATACTTATTTGCATTCAGGTTGTTTTTAGGAAGAAGATCCTCAGTAGTTAATCCTTCCTTCCAGAATACTTGAGAGATGATGAATCTTTGAATTAGGAGTTTTTGAGAAAGCAGGAACAAAGTTAATTCAGGTTACAACCGATGAGAATCAGGAGCTTACATGAGCGTTCCCCTCACAAGGCAAAATCACCAAGCAATTCGACTTAGGCGCGTCTTCCCTATATGGCAGGGAAGACGCGTGTCATCATGTGGGCAGAGTTAATTGCCGAACGTGGAAGTAACCGCGAGGATCTGGCAATGCATTCAGACAGGTTCTGACAGCTACTATCCTTTTAATGGAGTTTATACAAGAATTGTTTTTGCCATATATATCTTTAAACACTTTTTCTACTTTCTTTGAGAAATACCAATGTACATCACTATAGATAGAAGGATCCCATGAAGCCCCCCCTCCCCACACTCCCCCTATTCATCACATAGGTAAGATTAATGGAGTCAAGCAAATTCACAGTTCCAGGGCCCCTGTCTAACCCCTGGGCCTTAGGCAGCCACCTAGTGTCCCCTTTTGGCTAGTCCTGCTCTGCCTCTGTATGCATACTGACTAAAATCGGATAGCACTTTTTAGCCTCCAATCTGCTTTTAATTATTGTATTATTTTAATTAGCTTGTTTTGAATAGTCTATGGGTTAATTACTTATGTACTGATTACAAAGCATTGTTCATATGAGTACCCATTTTCCAGTAGCCCGGAGTGAAGTAATAAAACTTGAAAGAATCACGGATTTCCTTACAGGGTTATTCACTAGAGCACAAATTATCAAGAGTTCTAAATTAATTAAAACATTTTGGAAAAATAGCTATTATGTAAAAAAGTAAACAAGTTAACTCTGCCTTTTGGCTATTCTAGCCTAAATTAACTTTGAATGCTCAACAATTTACATATTAGTAAATACCCGTATTAGTTTTGCTTCTGAGCCAAGTTTACTTTAATAAAGGTTAGATGCATATATGGTAATGAATAAGTAGTAAGTGGATAAAAGGCAGATCGTTTCAAAGTAGTTGTGATTATGGTAAATTTGGTGAGCATTCTGGCTCTCTGTTGTTAGATTGCCGCAAACAACACTGGACCTTTGGTCTATAGTTTATTCTAACTGCTTCTCATAAATTAGAAAAGCTGAATAAGAAAAGATGTATGTAAACCAGCAATATTATATAACCAGCATATATGATATAATGCCATCCAAATATTCTATATTCTATATTTTATGTGTATGATTACTGCATAAAATACCCAACTTGTTTCTTCTTGTTTCCCAACACACAAAATCTAACCACAAAAGTCAGAATTTAAAGTAAATTCAGAGTGAATTTAAAGCATAGTAACGTAACTGAATGTATGATTGACTTGGGAAATGATTCCAGTTCGGTTATTTGGATCTTATATTTGAAATTCACTTCAAATTCTCACTTAAGTGAATAACCCTGTAAATATTCAACCTCTTTAGAAATCAGTTTGTTAAAATTAGTTATTAACAACATGCACATAACTCGAAATGCAATTGCAATTAAATATTTAACACATAACTTTCATTTTGTGCACTTTATTAACTGAAAGTCTTCCCCATATCATTTTAAAAACATTGGATACTTGAGAAATCTGTGGTTTAAAAAGCACTGCATGTGATCACAATTTTTTTGTTTTTTACCTTTCTTCACCGTTGATGAAAAAAAATCAACTCAGGAATGCACACACTATTTTCTTCTTTTTTAAATCATACGTGAGATAAAATGCATGCATGGTGATTTGACAGAAAAAATGTCTAGGTAAGAAATAATTTATTAATACTTAGCCATTTATGTTTAGCTATAAGCAGCATCAGAGTAGCTAACATAGTATTCTTTTACTACTGCATGGCAGTATTGTTTTCTCAATAATTTCCCTTCAGACAGCGTTAACATTTTATCCATTATTGCTGCAAATAAATAAATAAATAAAAATAAGAAACCCAAAGAGCACCTGCACTATCATGAGTACCAGAAAGTAATGAAAATGTATAGAATTATTCTCATTCTATCTCTGCACTCTGCTGTACAGCATTGATAAACTGATTTGTAGCAACACTCTCCATTTAATAGTCAGATGATGGTTCCTCTCTGCATATCTCTGCCCAGCACAAAACACTTGGCACGTAACTCCAGATGTTGTTTCTTCTTTGTGCCAATTTCCATCTATACCCTGCATATTTTATTTTTTCGAACAATTCAACTGGTTCTCTCCCATGTTAGTCTCTTTCTCAGAAGGTCTCCGCTGGTGATTCAAAATCTGTACGGCGTTATTTATATTTGAAAGTGTTAACAGTTCTTGAAGAAAAATGTACATGCAGTTATATCTGTAAGTATTTTATCTCAATTGAGAACATTTTAAACACTCTGAATTATTCTTTTTTTTTTATTCTTCTTTAAACATTAACCTTTTCACTGCCCAAATAGTGTGTGTACAAAAATAAAAATGTCCTGCAATCTTCATATATTTATTCTGTTCGCTTAGGTAAGACATACTAATGTATTTCTAAAGCACATAGCATTGCCTACTTTAAGGTTAATGGTGCAGTGCTAACATTTCACTATCAGCTAAAAACAACTGCAATATGCTAAACCTGACTTAATCATTGTGAACTGCCCTCTACACATATAAGAGCAGTCTACTGCATATTTCATGGTTATTTTTACACTGGGCTACAGGACAATTTCTTTGTCAGTTCTCCAGAATTCCCATTTATTCTGTTTAAATCCAACAGATTCTTAGAGACAGTGGCCATGGAAAGATTTCTTAGGAGGTTCTGGATTTGGAGATTATACCCCAATCCTGGTTATATTTAGGATTATTAATGCGTTGACACTAGTTTTAGCTGTTTATTGTCTAATTATTATTATTTATAAAGCGAAGAAATTCTGCAGCACTGTACAATTGGTGGACTAATGGATAAGTATTTGCAACTTGACAAATTGGATGCACAGGAACAAAGGGCGTGGAGGGCACAATGAGCTTACTACTACTTGGAGTAGCACTCTGAGCTATACTGATATTATCTTGCTTTCCGTCTCCTGCCTGATCCTGTGGTAAACCAGTTTATGATCTTGAGTGCAGTGGCCAAAATATCCCGGTGGCTTAATCCTCAGAAGAGCTGTCATAGACTAGGACAGGCTTCCTCAAACTCTGGCCCTCCAGATGTTGCTGAACTACAACTCACATAATTCTATGAATGAAATAGATAGGCTGAGAATCATGGGAGTTGTAGTTCAGCAACATCTGGAGGGCCGGAGTTTGGGGAAGCCTGGACAAGTACTTTGTTAAAATAACTTTAATTGCGGCAGTGAGGGGCAGTGTTCCACAAAACACCATGCTATAACCAGTGCATGACTTATATCTCACTCCGTGCTTTAACTATACTGTTGGTATCCTACACGTGGAGAATTTATCTCTTCTGCTCATTTCGTCTCCTTCCGTTCCCATAGTTCTGGGGTACCCATGGTTGAAAAAACATAACCCTATTATCGATTGGGAGTTGGGAGAGATACTCTCGTGGGGCCAGGGCTGCCAGGATCGGTGTTTGTGCAAGGTTTCTCCATTAGCTAATATTAACATACCGGAGAATCCTACTCAGTCCACAGAAAGACAAATACCAGACCTTTACCTAGACTTAAGGGCAGTGTTTGACAAGAAGAATGCCGATTCTTTGCCTCCACACAGGTCATTTGACTGTAAGATTAAGCTGCTACCCGGCACTATGCCTCCGAGGGGCCATGTATATCCTTTGTCTGTTCAGGAAAACTCGGTTCTAGAGGAGTATATTCGGGAGAATTTAGAAAAGGGATTCATCAGGAGGTCTTCTTCTCCGGCCGGGGCTGGGTTCTTTTTCATTAAGAAGAAGGATGGCACGCTGAGACCTTGTATCGATTACCGAGGCTTGAATAAAATAACTGTCAGAAATGCCTATCCTATCCCACTGATTACCGAGTTATTTGATCGTCTTAAGGGCTCCAAAATCTTCACCAAGTTAGATCTCAGAGGGGCTTACAATTTGGTGAGAATCCAGCAAGGTCACGAGTGGATGACGGCATTCAATACCCGGTATGGCCATTACGAATACACTGTTATGCCATTTGGACTATGCAATGCTCCTGCAGTATTTCAAGATTTGATTAATGAGGTACTTAGGGAGTTTCAGCATGATTGTGTTATTGTTTACCTGGACGACATACTAATACACTCTAAGGAGATTGAGACTCACCATAGACAGGTCAGAAAGGTATTACACAAGCTGATGCAACATGGTCTATATTGCAAATTGGAAAAGTGCAGTTTTGATCAGTCTCAGGTAGACTTTCTTGGATACGTGATTTCTGGGGAGGGTTTTAAAATGGATCCTGTAAAACTCCAATCTATTTTAGACTGGCCCTTGCCCAAAGGACTCAAGGCTATCCAAAGGTTTATTGGTTTTTCCAACTACTATAGGCGCTTCATTAAAGGATACTCCTCTATCATTGCGCCTATTACCAATATGACCAAACAAGGGGCTGATACTAAGTTCTGGTCTAAGGAAGCTCTTGGTGCTTTCAAGACTCTCAAGGAACTTTTTGCCTCGGCTCCCATTCTAGTCCATCCTGATACGACTCTGCCTTTCTTGCTCGAGGTCGATGCCTCTGAGACAGCAGTTGGGGCTGTTCTGTCTCAAAGGTTAGGGGTGGATAAACCGTTACACCCTTGTGGTTTTTTCTCTAAGAAATTTTCTGGGCCTGAGAGCAGATATGACATCGGGGAAAGGGAACTGTTAGCAGTCATTAAAGCCTTAAAGGAGTGGAGACATTTGTTGGAGGGGACCCTACACCCTATTACGATTTTGACGGACCACAAAAACTTGTCCTATATTGGGGAGGCTAAGCGCTTATCCTCTAGACAAGCTCGTTGGTCCTTATTCCTGACTCACTTCAATTATGTACTGACTTACAGACCTGGTTCTAAAAACTCTAAAGCCGATGCATTATCTCGCCAATATGAACCTTCTACTGTACCTGAACCAGTTCTTTCTTCTATAGTTCCGAAATGCAATATCATTGCTAATACGAATCTCAGGATTCATTCTCCATTACTGGCCGAGATCATTAAGTTGCAACATCTAGCACCTAAACAGACTCCTGCGGGCCGTCATTTCGTTCCTCCTGCTCTTCAACTGGAACTTTTACAGTGTTTACATAATAGCAAGATGGCGGGACATCCTGGTATTCGCAAAACTTACGCGTTGATCTCTAAGGACTTCTGGTGGCCTGCTTTACGGAGGGATATTGAGGAGTTCATCGCTGCATGTGAAGTTTGTACTAAAACCAAACAACCCCATACGCTTCCATGTGGATTCCTGCACCCCTTGGAGGTTCCAGAAAAACCATGGTCCTGTTTGGCCATGGACTTTATTGTCGATCTACCTATCTCTAAAAGACAGACTGTTATCCTCACCGTGGTTGACAGGTTTACTAAGATGGCACACTTCATTCCACTGCCTAAACTCCCGTCTTCTCCCGAATTGGCAGAGATATTCGCTAAGGAGATTTTTCGCCTACATGGGATACCCTCTCAAATTGTATCGAACAGAGGCTCCCAATTTGTTTCCCGCTTTTGGAGGTCCTTCTGCTCTCAACTTGGTATTAAATTAAACTTTTCTTCTGCCTATCATCCTCAGTCTAACGGAGCTGCTGAACGTACCAACCAGAAAATCGAACAATATTTACGATGCTTTGTTTCTGAACACCAGGATGATTGGGTCGGTTTGATTCCTTGGGCGGAGTTTGCACACAACAATCTCGTTTGCGATTCTACTCATTCAAGCCCCTTCTTCATGAATTATGGTTTTCATCCGTCTATTCTTCCTTCGGATTCCCCTTCCCAGGGGGTGCCGTCGGTTGATGTTCATGTTGCCAATTTGAGGAAGTTGTGGGATCAAACTCGACAAATCCTTGTGCACAACTCTATGTTGGTCAAGAAACACGCTGATAAACGTAGAAGGGCGGCTCCGGTCTTTGTTCCAGGTGATAGGGTATGGCTGAGCACGAGGAACATCCGTTTAAAAGTGCCCTCCATGAAGTTCGCTCCTCGTTATATTGGACCCTACAGGGTGCTGACCCGTATCAATCCAGTTGCGTATCGTTTAGCTCTTCCTAATACCTTACGCATCCCGAACTCGTTTCACGTTTCATTGCTGAAACCACTCATATGTAACAGATTTTCCTCCACAATAGCCCCTCCTCGCCCCGTTCAGGTGGAGGGTCAGGAGGAGTATGAGGTTAACTCTATTATTGATTCTCGAATCTCCCGGGGGAGAGTACAATATCTGGTTGATTGGAAGGGATATGGTCCTGAGGAGAGGAGTTGGGTACCTCAGGAGGATGTTCATGCTCCCCGTCTCCGCAGGGCGTATCACTCTCGCTTCCCATCTCGTCCCGGTTCATTCCGCCCGGTGGGCGTATCTGAGAGGGGGGGTACTGTCAGGGTACCTGCAGTCTCTACCTCCGAAAGAGGTAGAGACTTAGCTGTTCCTCCATCCAGACGGTCTGATGGCTCCCTTCCCCGCGGTCTATCCGGTCATGCTAGGCCGGCCGCGAAGGAGTGACTGCCTTTTACAGCATCTAGGCAGGAAGTAGTCATCAGGACACTCCCCCGGAACAACCTGTCAGTCAATGGATGCAGGACCAATCAGGACGCCTTGGAGGCGTGGTTACTGCTCTGAACAGGGTATTTAACAGAGCTTCTTTCATTAGCTCATTGCCCTGTCGTGGTTCTAGCTTGTTCTAGTCACTCAGTGCTTGTGTATTCTATTATCCCTTTTGGTTTTGACCCGGCTTGTTTACCTTACTCTGCTTATCTCTTTTACCCTTGATTCGGCTTGTCTCTCGCTTACCTGTCTTCTGTTACCCTCGACCTCGGCTTGTCTTTGACCATTCTATACTGTACTACTTACGTTAGTCCGGCCATTCTAAGGTCCGGTATACGTATCTGGCTACTGTTTGTACTCTGCGTGTTGGATCCCTGTCCCGATCCTGACAGGCCCTCCACAGCCGCTCGGAGGCCTGCACATCATCCCTTGGTTGATGTACACGGCCAACAATGGAACAAGCACTTTTTATTTTTTTCCTCCTCTTTCTTTCTCTCCCTCCCACCTCCCACTGTCCTCTCTCTCTCTCCTGGTTTAATGAGCACAAAGGCACACTACCTGGACCTGATGGTAAACTGGGACAAAAGGGACACAAACCAATAGGAGCAATAATTAACACAGTAACACTCCCACATACAGTCAGCAAACCCTCCCCTCTGCCTGTGATATAATTAAGCTAGCTAATGGAATAACCTAATTATCCACAGGTAGTGATGTCGCGAACATAAAATTTTCCGTTCGCGAACGGCGAACGCGAACTTCCGCAAATGTTCACGAACGGGCGAACCGCCATAGACTTCAATAGGCAGGCGAATTTTAAAACCCACAGGGACTCTTTCTGGCCACAATAGTGATGGAAAAGTTGTTTCAAGGGGACCAACACCTGGACTGTGGCATGCCGGAGGGGGATCCATGGCAAAACTCCCATGGAAAATTACATAGTTGATGCAGAGTCTTGTTTTAATCCATAAAGGGCATAAATCACCTAACATTCCTAAATTGTTTGGAATAACGTGCTTTAAAACATCAGGTATGATGTTGTATCGATCAGGTAGTGTAAGGGTTACACCCGCTTCACAGTGACAGACCAAACTCCCCGTTTAACGCACCGCAAACAACCGCAAACAGTCCATTTGCACAACCGCAAACTCCCCATTTGCACAAGGTTGGATACCAAGCTAGCCATGTCCCGTTCCTTGTCCTCACTGATGTCATTAAAGGTCTCTTCCTCCACCCAGCCACGTACAACACCAAGGGTCCCCGAAAGGTGACAACAAGCCCCCTGTATTTTTTTTTAAATGTACACTACTGTTACACCAGATATGAGTTGCACTGGTGTGACACTGTGCCCTGGCAGGCCCTGAAACGCACACGTGTGAAGGAAACTGACTGCTATTATGTCACAGTCTAATTTCTAGTTTTTTTTTTTTTTTATGTACACCATTACACCAGTGATTGGCCCACGTCATGCCTACGCCCCCAAAACGTTTGTGTGTGTGGGTGCTGGAATGACGTGGGCCAATGGGAGCCTTAATCAACTTTTGGCTCCCACTGCCCCTTTAAGAGCGAGCTCGTGACTCGAGCTGTGCTCCTAGTGCCAGGTGGACCACGTGACCGATCACTGCGGTCAGTGCACACGGCTAAGTCAGAAGAGGAGATCAAGCCGCATGCGGCTCGTGTGGAGGCAGGAGTGATCCAGCCACGGGCGGCTCAAGCTTAGGAGCCAGGTCGGTCCCAGGATAAGGTAAATACAGCCACAACCACTTATCCCAATCACACACCTTTCCTAACGTCCTATCCCATTAAAAGCATGTTACCGCGTATTTAATAAAACAGATAGACCCCCTACTTCATCCAGGTTACCGATCGATGGTTCGATATTCTGAGCCCTCTCTGATTTACTGTACACTACTATTCAATATTCCCACAAATTTTATATAGCATTTTATGTTTGTTTGAGACCACCTTAAAAATATTGGATATCACTAAAAATCATGATCACTATAAACTTTCTCTACAAACCTCTAAAATGAACCAAACTACTCATCCAACCGCTATACCACTTTATCCCACCTAGAACTAGTGCCCAGTTAAAATACTTGACTCTTACTTACCCACACTCAGTCATGCCACACACATTTCACCACTACTCTCACTGAATCCCTCTGACTACAGCTAAATTCATCTTCTACATCAGAACACTACTCCTAAGATTGGATTGTATCCATGTCTCGGGTCTTTCATTTAGAATAGGGGAAGCTTCGGTCTCCTTCAACACTGACACTCCAGTGCATATTATTAAAAGATTGGGCAGATGGAAATCCTCAGTCCACAACTGATATATTCCTCATCCCGAGAAAGAAATGAGGAAAGCTTTTAAAAGTTTGGCTTTGTAAATTTGATGCAATAAGTGTGTTTTTCTTTAATACCTTTTCACCCTCTTTGCATGAACCCGATTTACATATATTACTAATATGTTTCTGAACATATCTATTATATCATTCACTCACTCACTGACTCTCTGGGCCGGCCTAAGACATCATGCTGCCTAGGTCCAACGATAAATGACTATGGGGGATAATGTATAATAAACACAGGTTACTGGCTATGGGGGGGATAATGTATAATAAACACAGGTTACTGGCTATGAGAGAGATAATGTATAATAAACACAGGTTACTGGCTATGGGGGATAATGTATAATAAACACAGGTTACTGGCTATGGGGGGATAATGTATAATAAACACAGGTTACTGGCTATGGGAGGGATAATGTATAATAAACACAGGTTACTGGCTATGGGAGGATAATGTATAATAAACACAGGTTACTGGCTATGGGAGGATAATGTATAATAAGCACAGGTTACTGGCTATGTGAGGATAATGTATAATAAACACAGGTTACTGACTATGGGGGGATAATGTATAATAAGCGCAGGTTACTGGCTATGGGAGGATAATGTATAATAAACACAGGTTACTGGCTATGGGGGGGATAATGTATAATAAACACAGGTTACTGGCTATGGGGGGGATAATGTATAATAAACACAGGTTACTGGCTATGAGAGAGATAATGTATAATAAACACAGGTTACTGGCTATGGGGGATAATGTATAATAAACACAGGTTACTGGCTATGGGGGGATAATGTATAATAAACACAGGTTACTGGCTATGGGAGGGATAATGTATAATAAACACAGGTTACTGGCTATGGGAGGATAATGTATAATAAACACAGGTTACTGGCTATGGGAGGATAATGTATAATAAGCACAGGTTACTGGCTATGTGAGGATAATGTATAATAAACACAGGTTACTGACTATGGGGGGATAATGTATAATAAGCGCAGGTTACTGGCTATGGGAGGATAATGTATAATAAACACAGGTTACTGGCTATGGGGGGGATAATGTATAATAAACACAGGTTACTGGCTATGGGAGGGATAATAGATAATAAACACAGGTTACTGGCTAAGGGAGGATAATGTATAATAAACACAGGTTACTGGCTATGGGAGGATAATGTATAATAAACACAGGTTACTGGCTATGGGGGGATAATGCATAATAAGTACAGGTTACTGGCTATGGGAGGATAATGTATAATAAACACAGGTTACTGGCTATGGGAGGGATAATGTGTAATAAACACAGGTTACTGGCTATGGGGGGATAATGTATAATAAACACAGGTTACTGGCTATGGGAGGGATAATGTATAATAAACAGGTTACTGGCTATGGGGGGATAATGTATAATAAACACAGGTTACTGGCTATGGGAGGGATAATGTATAATAAACACAGGTTACCAGCTATGGAGGGATAATGTATAATAAACCCAGGTTACCGGCTATGGGAGGATAATGTATAATAAACACAGGTTACTGGCTATGGGGGGATAATGTATAATAAACACAGGTTACTGGCTATGGGAGGATAATGTATAATAAACACAGGTTACTGGCTATGGGGGGATAATGTATAATAAACACAGGTTACTGGTTGTGGGGGGATAATGTATAATAAACACAGGTTACTGGTTGTGGGGGGATAATGTATAATAAACACAGGTTACTGGCTATGGGAGGATAATGTATAATAAACACAGGTTACTGGCTATGGGAGGATAATGTATAATAAACACAGGTTACTGGCTATGGGGGGATAATGCATAATAAGTACAGGTTACTGGCTATGGGAGGATAATGTATAATAAACACAGGTTACTGGCTATGGGAGGGATAATGTGTAATAAACACAGGTTACTGGCTATGGGGGGATAATGTATAATAAACACAGGTTACTGGCTATGGGAGGGATAATGTATAATAAACAGGTTACTGGCTATGGGAGGGATAATGTATAATAAACACAGGTTACTGGCTATGGGGGGATAATGTATATTAAACACAGGTTACTGGCTATGGAGGGATAATGTATAATAAACCCAGGTTACCGGCTATGGGAGGATAATGTATAATAAACACAGGTTACTGGCTATGGGGGGATAATGTATAATAAACACAAGTTATTGGCTATGGGAGGATAATGTATAATAAACACAGGTTACTGGCTATGGGGGGATAATGTATAATAAACACAGGTTACTGGTTGTGGGGGGATAATGTATAATAAACACAGGTTACTGGTTGTGGGGGAGTAATGTATAATAAACACAGGTTACTGGCTATGGGGGAGATAATGTATAATAAACACAGGTTACTGGCTATGAGGGGGATAATGTATAATAAACACAGGTTACTGGCTTTGGGAGGATAATGTATAATAAACACAGGTTCCTGGCTATGGGAGGATAATGTATAATAAACACAGGTTACTGGCTATGGGAGGATAATGTATAATAAACACAGGTTACTGGCTATGGGGAGGATAATGTATAATAAACAGAGGTTACTGGCTATGGGAGGATAATGTATAATAAACAGAGGTTACTGGCTATGGGAGGATAATGTATAATAAACAGAGGTTACTGGCTATGGGAGGATAATGTATAATAAACAGAGGTTACTAGCTATGGGGGGATAATATATAATAAACACACGTTACTGGCTATGGGGGGGATAATGTATAATAAACACAGGTTACTGGCAGGTTACTGGCTATGGGGGATAATGTATAATAAAAACAAACACACAGAAAAAAAAAGAATGCAGATTCAGAATTAATCTAAATTGTATGCTGTCTAGGAGCTGGGAGGGTCTGGGAGGGAGGGTCTGCTGCTGATTGGCTGGAATGTGTCTGCTGACTGTGAGGTACAGGGTCAAAGTTTACTCAATGATGACGAATAGGGGGTGGACCGAACATCGCATATGTTCGCCATCCGTGGCGAACGCGAACAAGCTATGTTCGCCAGGAACTGTTCGCCAGCGAACCGTTTGGGACATCACTATCCACAGGCAGAAAATATCAATTTTTACCCAAAGTCCAGAAACACCCCAAAACACAAACATATCCCATAAATTATCCCTGGATAGCTCTGATCTGGGCGAACAACATATCCAAAAATCACCCAGATCAGAGCAGGGGTTCAAAAGTTTTGCGGAAGTCTTATTTGACCGACCGCATGCACATATTCATGCCCAAACCAGTTCCAGAGAATTTGGCTGTGTGGTTGGTCTATGTCCAATAGGTCAAATGCTAAGTTCTGTTCGAATGGGAAGCCGTTAGTGCAAATACTCAAAGTTAAAGTGGCGTTCGAATTGTCGAACGCACTTCGATTTCCGTCGAACTGTTAAAGTCTGGAGAAGGTCAAGTTCAGCGGTGTTCGTGCCGTCGTGTATCCGATTTGAGTTCCATGAATTCGATGACCAAACACCACTGAACACGCTTAACTGAATTAAAATGGCCGCCTCCACGTGTTCGTATGTCGAATGGCGGTCACTTTGACTACTTTGGCACTTCAGCTGTATACGAAGTGCCACTTCGAAAGTGCAAATCCTTTCCAATAGTTTTTTTAAAAGGGCAGAAACAGTACTTTAGAATCCAATATGCACAAACAGAGTTTTTTAAAGGGACACTATAGTCACCTGAACAACTTTAGCTTAATGAAGCCGTTTTGGTGTATAGAACATGCCCCTGCAGCCTCACTGCTCAATCCTCTGCCATTTAGGAGTTAAATCCCTTTGTTTATGAACCCTAGTCACACCTCCCTGCATGTGACTTGCACAGCCTTCCATAAACACTTCCTGTGAAGAGAGCCCTATTTAGGCTTTCTTTATTGCAAGTTCTGTTTAATTAAGATTTTCTTATCCCCTGCTATGTTAATAGCTTGCTAGACCATGCAAGAGCCTCCTGTATGTGATTAAAGTTCTTTTTTTATCATAGTTATTTTTAGATAAGTCACACATAAACAATGTTCCCACCACCAACACAAATACAATTAAATACTTAACCAGTGTGGGAAACAATAGCAGCTTTCTAAAGGGACCTTTCCAGTAGGTAACCCCATACAATACAATCTATATCATAAACATATAAGGATACAGCTGATACATAAAACAATAAAAGATAAAGCATAGTGTAGTTAAAAGTACAATCCCACACTCCCTTTTTATATTATAATGCACTCGCAGAGAATGTAGCTATAACAGCATAAAGATGCCTCCCACGATGTTGTGGGCTAGTCTGCCTACAGCTCCTTCACTTCACCTTAGGCAGGTACAGCCAAAAGCAATTGTAAATCCTTAAAAAAAGGACCAAAGTGGGGGGCATTTTTTGTAACTTGCTTTTTCTATTGCATGATTTTATTTACTTTTTGGTCCCACAAAGGGTAGAAACACATTAGATTGTTCCCTTTAATGCTTTTAATAAAGCCATTTTACTTGCATCCCCCTGGAGTTCTATTTTATAGGAGTTACAGTTGCATTTGTCTGTTCCCTACTTGACAGAGCTAGAGGCAAACTAGCCCACAACGTCAGTGCAGGTAACCTTTATGCTGTTATATCTACATCCTCTGTGAGCGCATTTTAATTTAGCATGGGGTTTTACTTTTAACTATATTACACTGTTATGTCTTTTTTTATTTTTGGTATCAGCTGTAACCCTATATGTTTGTTATAGATTATTTTAATTATTATTAGTGTATAAATTTGCGAAGAACCTTCCACTCATCTTCAAAATGGTAGCCTTGATGCTTAGTCCAACAGTAAAAAAGAAAAAGAGATGGAGAGCATTTTCAATATACAAATATGTTGTATGTGTGTTTTGTATATATATTCAATTGCATACTAAATACCAACAAAATAAAGCCACTTTACTTGAGAAAGTATTTTTCTTTTTTTCTAAATACAAGCAACCAACATTTTCATTGTTCCAAGGCTTCACATATTTATATAATTCTAATCCCAAAAGTGAGTGCTGTATTTTCTGCATGTAAAAAAGTAGGATGTAGTTAATAAATTTGATATTAGATAAACGTTCCATCCAAAGCTTTCATTCATAATACAAATCTCATACATACAGATTGACCAGCATGAACCGCAAACTACATGGGGTGCATGTCTACGCTGCAATATGTAGATAAGGCCTAAAACAACAATTTATCTACAGCTAATGAAACCGAAGCAGAGATGAGTAAAATCTGACTCTCAACTTTTTTTAAACTGTTATATTACATCTGAAAAATCCTATAATTGGAAATACTTTTTAGATATAAATTGTATTTATTTGAAAGTGTTTTCTTCACTAGAACTGCCATTTTTTCACCTACAGACAGCCATCAGGTACATAACCTACATCAGGAATGTCATTTAAGCTAAAGTGAGAAGAAATAAGATCAGAAAGGTAGAGACATCCTGTGACTAAGCAGGAAGGTATCCTTAAGAAGGCCATTTGGTGCACATAGAGATCTAAAGATCTAAAGACGGGGTTATTCCAATGGGCTCATTGTTTGACCGAATGATTGGCTGTATTTTAGCAGAAGGTAAAGAGCTGATATGAGTTTGAAACAAATACAAATAAGTCATCTGAGTATATTAATTTGCCTAGAAGTTGTTGTCTCGAGAAGTGTGATGTGGGTAAGGAGTAGTTCAGATAGGCCTTTATAAGAAATGTTATAGCTGGTTTTTAGTAGGGTGGCAGTAAGAAATTCTTTATTTATGGGACAACATGAAAAATAAGAGGCCAATAAAATGGAATATAGTGTGATATTTACGTTGCTGGTGATTATAAATAAGAGAAAGGAAATGCACTTACAATCTTCTGGAGCTTTAAATCAGCTCCAGATATATGTGCTTGGACGGTACAATCCCAGTCTATGGATGTGCTGATCCTGGTCCTGGTCCTGGTCCTGTGTTAAAAAAGTGTACCAAAATGGACAACCACTGCTCTCCCTATGGGAGTACTAAGCTTTTAAAATGGCGCCACCACGTAGTACGGGCCGCGCCGCCATTTTGGTACATCGGATTTGGTGTACTCCTACATGCTCTTTGTCACTTGTTTGGAGTGCTTCCTTCTATCTCTTCACTCCTCAGAGTATTTGTGGCACTTGTGTTTTTTTTAGAATTTTATGTATGACTTCATGCTTAAGCATATGCTTTCAGCTGCCACTGGCAATCTTAGTACTCCCATGTATTGCTTCAGACCTGAGGAAGAGAGGAACACTCTAGAAAGCTTGTCTTTTAAGTATTACATTAGTCCAATAAAAAAGGTATCATTGCATACTGCAATATTTTTGTATTTTGGCATCTTATACAAGGTTTGTAAGTATCGAACCATGTAATGTAAAAAAATAGACATTTATTGAAGAAGATACAAGATACAGGAAACATTGTACATAGGACAATGACACCTCAGCCTCTTCAAAGTAGGCACCTTGGGACCTCACACAGTACTACCAGCGTCTCTATCACTGTTCAAAACACTCTGCAAAATCCTTTGTTGAAGTCGCCATCAGCTGTTTCAGCGTAGTTACCTGAATCTCATCAACGGTCTGAAATCTCTTCCCTTTCAAAGATGATTTTAGTTTTTGGAAAAGTCACAGGGAGCCAAATCTGGGATGTAGGGGAGCTGAGTCACATGGGTGATTTGTTCCACACAACTTGTGCTGTACTCATTGCATCATCCCCAAAAGCCTTCTGAGTCATCCGAATAGTTTCCATAGAGGAATGTTCAAGCTTAACGCAAAATTCAATGAAGATTTGTTGCTCTCATTTAATTATTTTGAGTGAGAAGGCCGCATAGTACACATTCTCACTCACTAGTACTGACTAATACAGTGAAGTCATGATCGTTCACTCATGTTCATTCCAGTCCACTCTCCATTACCTTAACAATGGTTGGACTTTTTTCAGACAGACGTCATACATATATCCCGTGTCATATTGCAACCTCCAGCAGAGATTTTAGACAGGTTCTTGATAAAATATGTATCCATTCAAAAATCTTACATCAAAGACACTATGACGTTTTTTAGATTGATTTTCCCTGAAGGATATTGAGGAGTTATGGTTGGTAACTTTGAATGTGCAAGCTTTGTATACATCTGTAGATCATGAAGATGGCATACAAGCAGTGGACTAGATGCTAGGCAGAGATGAGGAGATAGAACCATATACACACACTAGACAATACATTCTAGATTTACTGAGAATGGTGTTGATGGAAAATTATTTTTGTTTGAAGACACATTTTATAAACAAATCAAGGACACAGCAGTGGGTTCTAATGTAGCCCCAACATACGCTAATATATATATATATGTTGGGGTCGTACTAAAACAGAATGCACAATGAAATAGCATAAATAGTACAGTGAGAGCAAACTCTATACACTGAGAATAAAACAAATAAAATGTATAAAAGAGGCAATATTACCATATATCTTGAATGTCCTAAAAATATAAAATAAAGAACATAGTATAGCCTGCATAAAATAAACAAAATAAAATAAATATAAAATTGCCCACTCACGTGGTGCTGAGCCGTAAACAGTGGCTCAGACTATAAGCGCCTTTTTGAAATATTCCTGGAGATCACAATGCTGGAAAAGCAGGTTAAGTTGATCACTGACAAAGTCCCCTTGTATCAATTGATGAAAGCCAAGTCAGGAGGTACAGGAACAAACTTTATTTGCATAACATAGCATGTAATGGAATCTCCCAAAAGTATTGCACTAACGCGTTTCGACCGTTATGGTCTTTATCAAAGTGCTGTAGTATCAAACAAATTTGGCGTTTAAATACATTCAAAAAAGGCGCGCTGTAATTTCTTCGCCGGTTTACTTCTGGTTTCCGGCTATTACTCCTAATCATTTGATTTCCGGCTTCCGGTCACGTTGCGTGTCACTTGGCACTTCCGAGTCAGCGGTCATGTTTTCCTTGCGTTCCAGTGAACCTCCGGTCCCGGTCGGAATCAATGAGCTTTTCTCAAATGTCTCTTATACCCATGTCCGTTATATAAATAAACAGTATAGAAAACATCCACTCCATACATATTTATCCATTTCTTGTACTGCTATTAAGAACCATGGTGGAATAACTCATTGAAATAAAATATTTTTGACATTTAAAAACAGGAAAAATTAATTGAAAAAAATACATATATATATAAGGATATATCATATATCACCGGATATATAAAAAACAAATATATTAAAAACCAAATGTATAAAATAAAAGGGATTTAAAACCAAGTAAAACACAAATAAAAACAAAATACAAAAAAGGGGAAGAAGAGGAAAAAAGAGAGAATATATAAATAATTTAAATGGACCATAAATAGACAATAAGAAATACATATTATAAAAAATAAGTTATTTCAAAATCTACATTAAGACCTTCAGGAGTCAGGGTATTGAGGTTAAACATCCACCTCATTTCTGCTCTGCTTAAAATATTATCTTTACAGCCCCCTCTCCAATGGACTTTAATTTTTTTCTATACCTATAAATTGAAGGCCTTCTGGATTCCCATTATGATACTCTAAAAAATGCTTGGAAACACTGTGGTTAATATTTTTTTTCTTTATATTATTAATATGTTCTCCTATTCTAACTTTCAATTTTCTTATCGTTTTGCCCACGTACTGATTACTGCATGGGCAAGTTAAGAGATATATTACATTAGTTGTGTTGCACGTAATCAATGAGTGTATTTTATATTCTTCTTCTGGATTTTTATTTGAAGAGAAAGTTTTTTTTATTTTTACTTGTAGTTCTTTTTAATCTACACCCAGTGCAATCTCCACAGTAATAAAAACCTACTTGTCCTCCTAAAAAATATTAGTTTCCTTTTTTTCTTTATCTAAAAAAACTATTCGTTAAAATTTGCCTGAAATTTCTGGCTCCTCTAAAAATAAATTGGGGTCTATCTCCTAAATAGGGTAAAAGGTCCTTATCTTCCTTTAACACATGCCAATTCTTTTTAAAAACATTGCATAAGGATCTATTATTAGTACTAAAATTAAGAATCAGGTGGATCTGTTCTTCCTTTTTCCTTTCTTTATATTTATATTCCAAAAGTAGATTCCTATCTTTTCTGCCTATTTCATCTCTGGCATTTTTAATCAAAATTGGATCATAGCCCTTATCTATAAATTGTTGCATTAAGTTACATGATTGATCTTGATAATCATTAAAATCGGTGCAGTTCCTCCTTAATCGGAGGAACTGACCTTTTGGTACATTATTAAGCCAGGGTTTAAAATGGCAGCTTTGCAGATCTATAAAACTATTAACATCCACCTTCTTAAAATTAGTTTTACTCTTAATTTCATCTAATTGTATAAAAATATCCAAATCTAAAAAGGTGATGTTCTGATTACTAATATTGGAGGTGAGTTTAATATTCCAATCATTGGAATTTAAAAACTCTAAAAACTTAACCAGGGAATCTCTATCCCCCCTCCATATAATAAAAATGTCATCTATATACCGCTTGTAGAGGACCAGGTTTGCCCCCAAATCCACGCTGGGGAGGACAAATGTCTCTTCCCAGTGGGACATAAATACATTTGCATAACTGGGGGCAAACCTGGTCCCCATAGCGTTTCCTTGAGTGTGCAAATAAAATTGATCTTCGTACCAAAAGAAATTATTTTTTAATATGATCTCAATTCCTTTTAAAATAAAATCAACCTGTGACTCATTTAAATCTCCCAATTTTTGTAAAAAAAATGCCTTGCAGCCTTACAGCCCCTCTCATGGGCTATATGTGTATAGGCTGCTCACATCACAAGTTGCCATAATATATTCTTTTTCCCATTTAAAATCTTTTAAAATTTTAAGCAAACTCATTGTATCCTTCAAATAAGTTGTGCATTTCTTAACAAGATCTTATAAAAATTGATCAATATACTGTGATAAATTAGATAAAAGTGATCCTATACCAGATAGTATTGGCCTGTCAGGTGGGTTAAAAATATATTTATGTATTTTAGGCAATACATAGATCACTGGGATTCTTGGGTATTCTACTTTTAAAAACTTATATTCTTTTTTGTTTAAAATCCCTGTTTCCAATCCTTCCTTAATAAAATTCTCATATTCTTCTTTTATCCTAGTTAATGGATTGACATCTAATTTTAGATAAGTGGTGTGGTCATTTAGTTGGTTCTGGATTTCTTTTAAATATCTATCTTTCTGCCAGATCACCACACCACCCCCTTTATCAGCCGGTTTTATTATCACTGACTTGTCTTCTTTCAGATCTTTTAGTGCTAGTTTTTCTTTTTTGGATAGATTTCTTTGGTATTTATTTAAAGGCTTTAATTTTTTCAGATCTTTCAGGCATAATGTTTCAAAAACCTTCATCGCTTCAGATTTTTTATTCACTGGGTAAAAGGAGGACTTTTGTTTCAAATCTGTATGTTTATAAAAGTTGTTATCAATTTCTTCTTCTTTTGGTATAAAATCCTTAAAAAAATTTTTAAACATAATTTACGTAAAAATCTATTTAGATGCAAATAGCTGTCAAATTTATTGGCCTCACAACTAGGTGCAAATTTAAAACCCTTTCTCAAGACAGACATATGTGTGTCTGTCAAGATTTTATCTGATAGGTTAAAAATGGGAATGGGTTTTTCATCTATTTCCTCTTCATCCTCTCTCCTCTTTTTCTCTTTCCCTCTTCCTCTATTTCCCCCTCTTCTATTTCCCTTGTTCTTTTTAATGGAGTGTTCAATTTTCTCCTGTTCAGATATGTTGGTCCTAAAAAAAGATCTTGACTTTCCTCTCTGAGCTCTCCTAGTTTTTCAAATCTGTTGAAAGTAGTAATTCTTTGTGGGGTTGCTCTTCTGAAAGTACTGCTAGTTTGTAATGGAGGATTTATGGGTTCCCTTTTGTTAAAGTATTTTCTCCTTCGAGGGGTAACTCTCATCCATTCGTTTTCCCTTTTAGATGGGATTCTGTCTCTAGAGTATTCCCTTTTATTTTTCTCCTGTCCTGCCCTTGTTTGGCGGTAATATGGGATATCTCTATTTTCTCTCTTTCTTTCTATATTTTCTTTGTTATAGTGGTTCCCTTTTATTTTGTTCTTATCTCTATTTCTTTCTGAAGTTGAGAAATTCCTAATTTTTCCTTGAGCATAATCTTCCATATCTTGTTTAAACTTCTTTCTCTTAGTTTCAATGATCTTTCTTTCTAGCGTAATGATCTTCTCAATCATTCTTTTATTAATATTCTCAAACTCCTCCATTAATATAAAAGGTTCTAGTTTTATTTGGAAATCTTTAATTATTTCTTCTAATTGATGTAGAGTCTGACCCCTCTGTTCAATTATTATTCCTATCATGTGGAATGAAAAAGACTCTAAAGAGTTATCGCAGATTTTCATAAAGACATCATGGTCTTGATCAAAAGTGGGGAGTTTCTGAAATCTCAGACCTCGTGGGGTAATTTTTTGAGTAATATATCTCTCTAATGTGAACACCTCCCACTTGATTTTCATTTCTCTAATCAATAGTTTTTCTAATTGTTCACATATGATATCTAAATCGTCGCTGACAAATACATCATTTTTCTGATCTACTGTTTTATCTTCAAATCTTTTATCCATATCCTTTTGCCATACTTTTCTCATATTGAGAATAGACATGGTGTAAACATTAACAATATCTCCCTTTTCAAGAGTGAAAATCAACAATTCATATAAAACACAATAATAGAAAGGAAAAATATTGATAAAAGTACTCAAATCACCAAGTGTGAGTCACTCCAAATCACACAGAAAATATATAATGAAATAGCATAAATGAGTTATTCCACCATGGTTCTTAATAGCAGTACAAGAAATGGATAAATATGTATGGAGTGGATGTTTTCTATACTGTTTATTTATATAACGGACATGGGTATAAGAGACATTTGAGAAAAGCTCATTGATTCCGACCGGGACCGGAGGTTCACTGGAACGCAAGGAAAACATGACCGCTGACTCGGAAGTGCCAAGTGACACGCAACGTGACCGGAAGCCGGAAATCAAATGATTAGGAGTAATAGCCGGAAACCAGAAGTAAACCGGCGAAGAAATTACAGCGCGCCTTTTTTGAATGTATTTAAACGCCAAATTTGTTTGATACTACAGCACTTTGATAAAGACCATAACGGTCGAAACGCGTTAGTGCAATACTTTTGGGAGATTCCATTACATGCTATGTTATGCAAATAAAGTTTGTTCCTGTACCTCCTGACTTGGCTTTCATCAATTGATACAAGGGGACTTTGTCAGTGATCAACTTAACCTGCTTTTCCAGCATTGTGATCTCCAGGAATATTTCAAAAAGGCGCTTATAGTCTGAGCCACTGTTTACGGCTCAGCACCACGTGAGTGGGCAATTTTATATTTATTTTATTTTGCTTATTTTATGCAGGCTATACTATGTTCTTTATTTTATATTTTTAGGACATTCAAGATATATGGTAATATTGCCTCTTTTATACATTTTATTTGTTTTATATTCGGTGTATAGAGTTTGCTCTCACTATACTATTTATGCTATTTCATTATATATTTTCTGTGTGATTTGGAGTGACTCACACTTGGTGATTTGAGCACTTTTATCAATATTTTTCCTTTCTATTATTGTGTTTTATAAAACAGAATGCACAACTTTTCTCAACAACCAATCGAACCCTAATATAAAATTTACCCTGACATGTGACAGATACACAGTACCGTTTTTGGACACCCACATCAATAGGATGGATGGTAGATTACACAGTGATTTATTCACTAAACTAACAGATAGGAACAATTTACTCACGTGCAATGGCTATCACCCGCAAAACCTTAGGGATAGCCTTCCATATAGCCAATCATTACGTGTACTTAGAATAGGGTCGCAAGAGGAAAGAGTCCAATCAGGACTTGATTATATGTGTAATACATTTATTACATGCAGATACCCAGTGGAGTTAGTTAACAACGGGGATGTGCATGGGCAAAAAAAAACGGTTCGGTTCAGAAATTCGGGTACATAAAAAAAGTTGCCATCACATCGTCACTTCGGAACTTCAGTGCTTCAGAACTTCGGCACTTCGGACATTCGTAAGTATCCGAATGTCTGAATGGCATGAAATTCGTATTTGACTGTACATTCGGAATGAAACTAATTGCACATGTCTACTTTATATATCTTATATAATAATTGGCTAAGAATGTTTGTCAGATGCAGTCATGCACAGTAGAGACTGCCCGAGACTGCATGGGACAAACATCCTATGCCAGGCGGTAAGGTAGCAAAGTAGCATGTGACCCCCTCTACAGAGCACCGATTGAGACGGAACACAAACATGTAATATGTCCAGTGTCAACAGTGCTCTGTACAGGGGGTTACATGCTACTCCATTACCGTCTGTAAAACAGTAGCAATATAATATCTTTGATCATCTGGCAATGCAAAGCCTCCTCTAACTCTTTAAAAGTTGGAACAAAATGTAAAAATCAAAAAGCCTCTTGGCAAGCCATTTTGAACTGTTTGGAAGAAATGTAAAAATCTGGGTAGTATGTTTATCCTTAAAACTGAGATTCTCCATAGCCATGAGATATGTGGATATCCCCAATGTTTAAGGTCCCTGACTGGAGAAGTTGTAAATGTTTTTTTATGGTACAATTTCTCTGGATCTGATATGATCTATATTTCTTAATACTTAATTTGGTCTTTGCACCAGTGAAAAGGGAACTGGGAGTTTAGTGCCTCCTTCTCACTCCTGTGGAGTGTCAGATTGAGTACTTCACATTTCGTCAAATTTTATTTTAAGTTAAAGAGGGCACCATATTCTTTAACAGTTGACATGACATTTGGGAGAGAAATTAATGAATTTTTGATAAAGAACATGTCATTGGCATAGGCCATCACTTTGTGTCATGAGTTGGCTACATTGAATCATGCCACATTGGGATCTTGCTATATTGCCACCCAAAAATTCTCAAGAGTAAATTCAAAAAGTGGTGGGGAGAGTGGACATCCCTGCCTGGTACCGATACATATATGCACTGCACCCAAAACAGAGAACATCACTCTAACTCTGTTCTCTCAGGCAGGTGTAAAGGGATGTTATATATGATCGGAACCTTGCTCCAAATTCTATTTTCATTAACATAGTTCTCATAAAGTCCCAATACACCCTTTTAAAAGCTTTCTCAGTATCTCTTGATAGCAACATGTACAAGGGTGTTTATCTCAAAACAAAACAGAAGAAATAATAACTATGTTACTATTTCATTTATCATTATTATACAAATTATTTGATTTTACACAGAATTTACCTATGAAGATCTTAAGCACAACATCACCTGATATGTCTACCAGTGAGGTGTAGAGGTGTTATCAAGATTTCAATACGAGCAAAATGAGGCGTTCTTAAGATACCACTTCAATTGCTATATCAACATAACATGTACTATAATGAGATCCACAACATTTAAGACAATGTCTTTGAAATGCTATCAATTAATTTATTCCATAAAAGAATATCAGAATAATTATCATTATCGATATCCAATCTATACACAATAGCTATTTAAAAACACAAGCAAAGACAAATGCTATGGCAACAACCAATATCAACACCATCACTACGGTGATAACTTATGATGCTGATTAAATATCTGCAACCAATTCTAGCCAAATACTGGAATCGCTGGACTCTACAACCAATGCTTGCCAAATACCCGGGTATTCTACAAACACAACCTCCAGCAATGTATCTAAGGAATTTTAAACTACTACAGATCTTTAAAGACTTTGGATTACAATTACTATCAGGATCCATCCAAGAATATTTTACTATGGAAATTGTTCTTTCAAATTCTTTCCCAGACAAAAGCTTTGCTCATTTTTAACCAACCATCTTTTACATGCAAAGATCATATTTGTTTTCCATACAATGTTTCTTTAATAAATGACCTCGTACCCATATTCAGTGACTATGATGTTGCGACTTTAGGACAACATTTTGTCCTAGGTTAGGGTAACAACAGGTCAGGGAATTTCCCATATCATGTGTACCCTTCAGTTTTAGTATAAACATAAATACGATTTTCCTATGTGAAATGATGAAGTTACGACCTCATTTCTTAATATCTAAGTTAAGGTAGGTCCTAACATGACCTAATTGAATATCTAAGGTATAAATATGTGTGCTTATTAATTATTATATTCTATTAGGACACAGAGGAGGACACAGAGGAGAGATTTTGGAATCAGAGATGCTGCTCCATTTTATCATGACTGAAAGGTTGAAATGTTTAAGAGGGTATGTTTAAGAAGGTTTGTTATTCTATGTTATTGATATTGCGTCCAAGACAATCCCTATTTTATATTGTATTCTCTATTTATATATTTTAAATAGAGGAACTCTTACTAACTATATAATATTATGGCTAAGATATCTGTATGGTTAGCCCTGCTAAATTCTATGCTTTAACATGTTATAGGGGTAAATAGGGGAAACAGCTGCGGTTACAGTGGAATATAGCTCAACAGGTACTGCTCAATACTATGGAGCTTTTCCTGATCTGTAGTTGTGCTCGTTGTCTGCGTTATCCCATAAAGAGTGGAGTAATATAATTGAAATTCTTTAGCTATGGTGCCAGGGGGTCATTTTTCCTCCTGACATGCACATTTGTGTATGCGACAATTGTCCCCACAGCGCATATGCTAGTGCCCTACCACTTCTATTTTCATGCGTGTTGAAAGAATCCTTAGATCTCTGAACTACCTGGTGATATATGTGTGTGAGTAGCACCAATAATACTCTCCAAGCCAGTAACAAGGTTGGAGATTTGAAATCATGCCTTCCTTTTTTTTATTGGTTGCTACCTGAATCAGAAATTCCCTCATGACAGAGTTATGTGCTTCCCAAATAGTTATTGGAGGCATCCCAGTGGTATTGTGCTCCTCAAAGTAGGTATTTATGGCTTGATTTATGTGGGTAACTACAGTTACATCATTGAGGAGTGTCTCGTACAGTCTTCAAGTTCATTCCCCTCGGAGGCTAAGTGGGGAGCCCATGCATATCTAAACCGGGCTATGGTTCGACCATGTGAATGGTCCAGTTTGCACAGTTTTGCACATAGCAGGGGAAAGTGCTCTTGTTGTATAAATAGATATCAGGGTCTCTGAGGACAGGTGTCAATCCATATCTGCCAAGTGACCCTATGTAGGGGGAACAGTCCCTATTCTGCTCTGTGTCAGTGTGTATCAGGGTTCCTTAGGATAGGTGTCAATCCATATCTGCCAAGTGACCCTATGTAGGGGGAACAGTCCCTATTCTGCTCTGTGTCTGTGTGTATCAGGGATCCTTAGGATAGATGTAAAGCCATATCTGCTAAGTGACCCTATGTAGGGGGAACAGTCCCTATTCTGCTCTGTGTCAGTGTGTATCAGGGTTCCTTAGGATAGGTGTCAATCCATATCTGCCAAGTGACCCTATGTAGGGGGAACAGTCCCTATTCTGCTCTGTGTCAGTGTGTATCAGGGTTCCTTAGGATAGGTGTCAATCCATATCTGCCAAGTGACCCTATGTAGGGGGAACAGTCCCTATTCTGCTCTGTGTCTGTGTGTATCAGGGATCCTTAGGATAGATGTAAAGCCATATCTGCTAAGTGACCCTATGTAGGGGGAACAGTCCCTATTCTGCTCTGTGTCAGTGTGTATCAGGGTTCCTTAGGATAGGTGTCAATCCATATCTGCCAAGTGACCCTATGTAGGGGGAACAGTCCCTATTCTGCTCTGTGTCTGTGTGTATCAGGGTCCCTGAGGACAGGTGTCAATCCATATCTGCCAAGTGACCCTATGTAGGGGGAACAGTCCCTATTCTGCTCATGCGTGTTGAAAGAATCCTTAGATCTCTGAACTACCTGGTGATATATGTGTGTGAGTAGCACCAATAATTCTCTCCAAGCCAGTAACAAGGTTGGAGATTTGAAATCATGCCTTCCTTTTTTTTATTGGTTGCTACCTGAATCAGAAATTCCCTCATGACAGAGTTATGTGCTTCCCAAATAGTTATTGGAGGCATCCCAGTGGTATTGTGCTCCTCAAAGTAGGTATTTATGGCTTGATTTATGTGGGTAACTACAGTTACATCATTGAGGAGTGTCTCGTACAGTCTTCAAGTTCATTCCCCTCGGAGGCTAAGTGGGGAGCCCATGCATATCTAAACCGGGCTATGGTTCGACCATGTGAATGGTCCAGTTTGCACAGTTTTGCACATAGCAGGGGAAAGTGCTCTTGTTGTATAAATAGATAGCCAGTTCATGAGTAGTGACCGTGAAGAGCCAAATTGTGTGTTTAATCTTTGCTGTTGGGGTTTAGTGCTCTCCAACTGTCCACAAGTCACAACTCCTGAAGAGCCACCCTATTTGTCCATATGTCTAGCTGTAATATGCACCTTCTGGATGTGGAGGAGTCCAATTTGGGGTTCATGGATACATTAAAGTCTCGTTCTTACAATAAGGAAGCCATCAACAGAGCAATTCAATTTAGTGCCTATGTAGGGGGAACAGTCCCTATTCTGCTCTGTGTCAGTGTGTATAAGGGTCTCTGAGGACAGGTGTCAATCCATATCTGCCAAGTGACCCTATGTAGGGGGAACAGTCCCTATTCTGCTCTGTGTCAGTGTGTATCAGGGTCTCTGAGGACAGGTGTCAATCCATATCTGCCAAGTGACCCTATGTAGGAAGAACAGTCCCTATTCTGCTCTGTGTCAGTGTGTATCAGGGTCCCTGAGGACAGGTGTCAATCCATATCTGCCAAGTGACCCTATGTAGGGGGAACAGTCCCTATTCTGCCCTGTGTCAGTGTGTATCAGGGTCTCTGAGGACAGGTGTCAATCCATATCTGCCAAGTGACCCTATGTAGGGGGAACAGTCCCTATTCTGCTCTGTGTCAGTGTGTATCAGGGTCTTTGAGGACAGGTGTCAATCCATATGTCAAGGTGTCAATATGTCATATGTCAGGTGTCAATCCATATCCATTGTGATTTAGGAATGTTAGGTGATATATGCCCTTTATGGATTAAAACCAGACTCTGCATCAAATGTGTAATTTTCCATGGGAGTTTTGCCATGGATCCCCCTCCGGCATGCCACAGTCCAGGTGTTAGTCCCCTTGAAATAACTTTTCCATCACTATTGTGGCCAGAAAGAAACCTGTGGGTTTTAAAATTTGCCTGCCCATTGAAGTCTATGGCGGTTCGCCCGGTTCGCGAACGTTTGTAGAAGTTCGCGTTCGCCATTCGCGAACCGAAAATTTTATGTTCGCGACATCACTAGTCCCTACCTGTTTCAATGTTCTATTACTGCTGGGACAGTGAAATAATAAAAGGGGAAGGCTAATGCACTGCAACTACAAGAAGTTGGAGACTGTCTACTGCTCTGCTAGGAGAAATAGAAGACTGTCATTTTATGTTCAACTCCCTGCAGATTATGGAACTTACTGCAGGAGTGTGAATGAGCTCTTGCATCCTGTCAGCAGAAGGGAGAGAAAGGATTGCCATTGCTGTTCTGCGGCTGTCCTACATTCTGCTGGATCTCTCTGGAAATATCTGCAGTTACAGAAGTCACTCAAAGGTACTGTCTCCAGAGATTGCTTCAGGATTCTCCCTTATAACTGTATCTGGGTAGCGCTACCTACACTAAAGGGCCCCAACGTTGTGCACATAATTTACCGACAGGTACCTAGAAGTTTAACTGTTCAGATGTAGTTATTGATGTTATTAAGAGAAGTTTGTTGTCTGCATTCCTGCTGCTAAAGACTCTTGTGACGGTATCAGGGACTTTATCATCACTCAGCATTAGCCAGGGACTGCATTTTTATTTCTGCTGTTATATGTGTATCTCTTTAACCACAATACAGTGTGTATTTCCATGTCTGTATTTATTTAATGTCTCTGAGTTATTAAGTGGAGGGTACTCATCTACTCAGTGGGGTGGGTTCCCCATAAATAGAAGTTGCACTGAGTGGAGGCACTGTGTCAGAACAAGATGTCCCGATCTCCCAACCATAGCAGAGGCTCAGGATCCCTGTCAGCGACAGAAGAAGGTGTAACTGCTCCTAGCTACGGCTTGTTGCCAGGAGCAGGGCAAAAAAGGGTTACAAGTATATTACATTTATAGTGATTTGGCACTTTAAGTTTTCTTTTGCACTTTAGCTATGGTGGGTTGGACATTGCATTGATAAGTACATTTAACATTGTATGGGATATATTGACACTCTATATATTATTGCTATGCTGTGATTATATATCTTAAATACAATATATCTTTTTTGCAATTAGAGTGAGGTATCCTTTGGTATGTATTGAAGTTCAACTGGTAGTTTGATCCCCTGTCTCCTCCTTTTCCCACACTCAGAGAGGAAGAGAAGCACAGAAGCCTGTGCATGTTCAAGTCGGTGAGTTAAAATAAAAGTGAATAGATTTAATAGAAACACCCTCCTATATCATGAGTAGCAAACAACTGGTCAGTACCTTTCCTTAGTACCATAAAGCATGTGGACTGACAGTCCCACTCGGAAACCACAAAAGATGACTTTCCCTTGGATAACATTAAAGATGTAGTCTGACAGGCCCAATTGGAAAGGACTGTGACTGCTAATAGGTTAGATAACAACTTTAGTTAAACTAAATCAAAACGGTTTCACCATATAATTTTGTTTTAGTAAAAACTATAAGAAAAGTAATAAAGCACATCTGCCGTGTTTCCCTTCTATCATGTCTTTCAGGACTTTTTTTTACATTAAAGAACAGTTTAAATGGCATCTTGCTGTTTAATGCCTGTAGTTTAGGGATCCAATGCTTTATTTTTTTGCTCATTCCATAGCAGTGTATCTATACAAAATCATTTTATTGTGCTTTCATTGATGTGAACTTGCTTTTTTTTGCTTTTGTAGCAGCATGCATAATGATTTCGTTTACCACATTTTTTTACAGCTTGCTTTTGCTTTTCATCTATATTCACTCTGTTTCCTTTTGTTCTTTGCATCTTTGTTTTCTCCATTTTACATTTTTGCTCACACCTTCTCAGTTGATCTAGAGTCTCAGTAAATAGCTCTTTGGCTCTTTTAATAGTTTCAGCAGCGTTACACACTGTTAATGCCTTTTCCAGCTTAAGGTCTTGCTTTCTAAGTAGCCTTTCCCTCAGTCCATTATCTGGTAAACTGCATAAAATTCTGTTTTCTATAAACAAATCTGTTAACTCTCCAAACTCAAGCATGTTTTGCTGCAGTTTCTAAGGTCATTTATATACTGATCAATAATTTCTCCTGACTCCTGCATATATATAACAATCGGAGCCCTTCATATGTGACATTACTTTTAGATGTGCAATGTTCTTAAAACTTTCATTATTGGGATAAAAGTTAGGTTATCTCGTATTGGAAATACAAAGTTATTGTATACTTCTAGTTCTTCTTCACCGGTAATATGCACGAATAATAATGCTTCTATTTCTCACTATTTCTGTCAATAATATTTTTAAATCTTTAAACATACAAAATAAAACTCTCACTCACTGGCTTGAAATCCATCCAATCACAGTGCTCTGTGTCATTTTACACAGCGTGGGAAAGTTCTTTGGAATTTTCCCACGCTGTGTAAAATGAGAAAGAGCACTCTGATTGGCTTAAACCCACCAATCAGAGTGTTCTTAGCCCAGGGGTGGGGGCCGGGGGGGAGGACAGTAGCCCCCCCCCCCTCATTACCATTATGGCCCCACCCGCTGCCCAGGGGTGGGGGCCAGGGGGGAGGACAGTAGGTCCCCCCCCATTGTAATTTATGGCCCCCACGCACTGCGCAGGGGTTGGGGCCGGGGGGGAGGACAGTAGGTCCCCCCCCTCATTCTCTTTATGGCCCCCACCCACCGCTCAGGGGTGGGGACCGGGGGGACGACAATAGGTCTCCCTCCCTTATTTTACTTTAGGGCCCCCACCCGTTAGGGGTGGGGGCCAATAGTTTTTTGTTTTTTTTTTCCAGTGCTTACTAGACATGCCCCTACTCGCGGTATAGTGAGTAGGGCATATTATTTACTAATACTAAGTAATTTTTACTTAGTGTTAGTAAATGTGGCTGAAAGACCAGTTTAGGTCTTTCAGCCTTTTAGTAGATAGCTCCCTGATACCGTGGGAATTAGGGAGTTATCTACTAAGCGGCTGCAAGATGCAGCCACAGCAATGAATAGGATCAGAGTTTCATTCATTAGAATGAAATTGCGATCCGAACAAAGTGCCGAATTGCGTTCTAAAACAAACAAACATACTGTTCTCATTCAGTTATTCAGCAGTTTCGTCTAAAATGACAGGAAGCATCGCGGGAACACAGAGGAAAGGTAAGAATTATGGGAAAATTGCTCTGACCAGTGGAAATGAAGCACACTTTGCTCCACCGCTGGTCAGATCTGGTTAAGCGGAGGAATCCTCCATGAGACAAAGAGTCCCTACTTTGTCTTATGATTTTAAAGAAAACTAAAGAAGACAGGAAGAAAAGAAGAACAGATCCTGAGAGAGGGGGAGAAGAGGAAGAGATTGAGGAAAGGTAAGTTCGGCATGACAATGCCACTTTAATGCTGCTTGCGTTGGCTTGGTGTGGCTCCAGCTTCTCCGCCACAGCTTGGCAGGTACTTGACGGTTCCCATTCAGCCCGCGCCGGCAGTCCGCCAGTGTGAGGTTAAATGAGGTGGGTGCGTCCGTCTTCCCTCTTACATGGGTGGCTCGACATGCGGTCTCCACCATTTTGGATGTGGCCCCTGAGCTCTGCGTCAGCCCTGCCTCTGCTTGGAGTGCCGGTGTTTTTGCACGCGTATGGGCCACAGGGTGGGAACCAGGATCACCCCCACCAGTCCAGAGGGGGGGAACAGGGCCAGATCCACCCATCCTTGTGCTTTTATCGTGCCGTTGGTGGGCATGATAGCAGGGCAGCGGCCGTCCACCCCGCTCACCGCCTGAGCGGTCCCCATCGTGGATGATGGAGAGCGCCCCTCCAAGGGACTAGAACTTTACAGCAAGCCTCTCCTCTGAACCAGGGTAGCTTCTTGTACTGGGTCACAGCTGCCAGTTGTCAGGTAGGTATTAAGTCGTTTTTTTTAAGCTAAAACTGGGAAAGATTGCAGGAGCTGCTCTATTGTGTGACTGTTCAGCATGGTGGTCCGACAGTGCTCCTTTCCATCGATGAAGTGCTCCTTTCCATCGATTCCATCGATGCAGAGAAGGCATTTGATCGAGTGGACTGGTCCTATCAATTTTCAGCTTTAGGGGCGGTGGGGCTTGGGACGAGGTTTCGAGATTTGGTCTGTGCCCTCTACACAGGTCCTTCAGCTTCGGTCCGGGTGAATGGGCAAAACTCCCCCACTTTAATGATATATTGTTTATACTGGCCTTAGAACCCTTCCTCCATGCAATATGTAGCAATTGTGCATCCAGGGATACAGTTATCCAGGAGGCAAAATAAAGATCTCCGCAGATGACATGCTATTCTCTATCACCGACCCAACCAACTCCCTACGACAGGTGGTTCTTGAGCTAGGGCGCTTTAGCTCTATATCCAATTTTAAAGTCAACATGGACAAATGCAGAATGCTTGGCCTAGGTATAGCTAGTGATACAAAGGACCGACTGGTTGACTCTCATGGATTTCGATGGACGACGGGGGGCATTAAATACTTAGGTGTGCAGCTAACCCCTACGCTGACAGGCTTATATGAATCAAACTTTATCCCCATCTAAGATAAACTGAAAAGCAAACTGCAGAAGTGGCACCTCCCTCAGTTCTTACTCATGGCCAGAATCAACATCATTAAGATGATGTCCCTTCCGAAGGTACTATACCTCATGCAGACACTTCCCATCCAATAACCCCGCACATTCTTTGCCACACTTAAAACATTGTTTATATCCTTCATTTGGAAATACCAACATCCTCGCATCTCCTACCAGGTGTTGACGGTAACAGAAGAGAGAAGGGGACTAGGCCTTCCACTACTATCTTGCTGCACTTTTAACTCGGATACAGGAGTGGACCACCCCTGACAGACAGAAGTCATGGCATACAATAGACCAATCATTTGCTAAGGTTCCCCTCCACACCCTCCCTTGGCAGGTCTGCCCAATACATGACCTGATTGTTCCTTCCCACCCCCTCCTAGGGCATATCCTTCACACATGGAGACACCTCAGAAACCCCCTCAAACTAGCTCCCCACTCCTCCGATTAGCTGTCAGCCTGAGTTTCCAAAGGGGCCTCAGAGCTTCCACTCTCCACCGACTGACAGGATCCCACCATCACCACACACTGAAGGATGTCTTTCAAGGAGACACCTTTCCCATGATAACTGTCCTATCCTGCTCACCCTCCCACCTCTCGCTACTGGATACCTTGAGTTACCAATAATTAGTTCACAATTCTGCAATTCAGAACAGACCAAGAGACCTGACTCTCTTTTTTTTTTTTACATGCACAATTTTATATTTTAAACAGGTTTAAGCATACTTAAAATTATGGTCTAAGAGTATAAGCAGTTGTAGCATTGTAGTTTCGGCTGCACAAATACACTTATACTATATACATGTTTGGTCAGAGCTTTAGTTAAGTTAGTTTCTCACATTTAATACAGGTCTATATTACGCTTTTGGGACACGGATCTCACTTTGTATATATGCATTCAAAATGCCAAAACGCTGAGTCAGCAGGCTTATTTATTAATGCTTAGTTTACCCTCAGCTTGTGTGTAGTTTCGACCCACCTGCAACCTAGCATACCATAGGGGTTAGCCAATTTACAGAAGGAGGCTTGCATGCCCGGGGCCTAGCGTGATTCTCATGGATATGCAACATAAATGGGGTATAAGAGTGAGTGTTCAATCAAGAGATACCGCTTGTTGAAGTAAGCAGAAGAGCTTGAATAGGCCCAGTCCATGAGGTTGGCAGGTTGTAGTGTGCTGTCTGTTCCACTTGAACCGGACAGATGGTGGTCCGGTGAAGGAGACTGAGTGCAGGTCATGTAGCTCAGCTGCGGTATCTGGGTCTGATTGCCTCTCTCTTCATGGGCTGTTTTGTGCAGGTCTCTTCATAGTCACCACTGCTGGTCTCTGTGTAGTCAGCCGATACGGCCCTGGAGTAGGTCAGGTGCGCTGGATGGTCTCGCCTCCATAATGCTGGCAGGTCGCGCACATGGCTTGCGTGCGGCGGCCATTTTGAGGGGTGCTGCTTTGTAAGTATGCCATGGCATGGTGGGGCTCTCAGACTTAATTTGGCGCATACCTGGGTGTCCGTGTAGACCGGGATGACCCACCCGGTCCAGAAGGGGGGGAGGGACGCCAGCCGCCGGCCGGAGACCCGGGTGAGCGGCCGTCTCTTCCCGGCTCAAGCTCCCTCGTGCTTTGGGCCTCCGTCGGGTCACCGTCGGTACCGGGTGTGATCATAGGAGGTATCACTGCGTACCCCAACGGCAGGGGATCAATTTGGTCACCGGAGTGTGTCGCTGGATGGATTTGGCCCCCAGTTATCGCTGATTTTCGGCCCTGAAGCAGGAGCTCAGACAAAGCATGTCTGATCCCTTCGGCGGCCTGGCCCCGCCCCCTTGACCTGACTCTCTTTGAGACCAATTCCACGCTCCATACTGGCTTCTCCAGACCTCTCTTGCAGACCTATAGGTTGATACAACAAAACACCTCAGAACCTGAATCCAGACAATTTCAACAACTGTGGGCAGCTGGGCTCAAAGTCCAGCCTTAAGAGAAAGACTGGGCCTTTATTTTTGGGAAAGTCATGATGGCTTCGGTTAGCCTATCCAGGAGAGAAGCCTTTTTCAAATATACCACTAGATGGTATAGAACCCCATCGATCCTATTTATTTATTTATTACTGGCATTTATAAAGCGCCAACAAATTTAGCAGCGCTGTAGAATTGCGAAAAAAACAAACACAATAAAAAGAGACAGATTCAACCGGTAGAAGACCCTGCCCGTGAGCTTACAATCTAAAGGTTAAAATGGGGAGATGAGACATGAGGTAGCAGAGGAATTTGTATGTGATGGCAGAGAGAGTTAATGGTATAACAGCAGCAGCTGATAACATGTGAATGTAATAAGGAAGTGATTGACTGTGGTTCCAACTGGAGGTGCAGGCTATATAGTTAGAAGGAACCAGGGTGGGCGGGTGGGTAGAGCAAAGTAAAATGAAATGGCCATCTTGTTGCATCACTACAGAGAGCACTCAGAGGAGCAGAGAGACACCGCAGAAAAACTGAGAGGAGACACTGGAAAGATCCACTCAGCATTCCCAAAGGCAGGGTGGATTTAAATAAAAATTGCAATTTGTGAGTGTGTGAGAAAATATGTGTGTGTGCTGAAAGGGTCCTCCCCGTCAAGGCCGCACTTTGACTGATAGATGCTCACTCACTGACACACACACACTCTCATATACAGACTGACCCATACACACAGACTGACCCATACACATAAAGACTGACCCATACACATAAAGACTGACCCATACACACATACTGACCCCAACAAACACACAGAATAAACCCCCCACACACAGACTGACCCCCTACACACAGACACATACTGAGCAACACACACACACACAGGCTGACTGTCACGTATCCTTCGTATCCATGTGGCAAAAACGGAGATTGAGGGGAGTGCCACTCGGCGGTCTTCTGCCATGATGCCTGGCTTGTGCTGCATGACGGTGCACGCCGACCGCTGCAGACCCACGCAATTATATAGCACCACGTCCATCCACGGTAAAGACGACGTCGATGTGTGGGTGACATCACGCAAAAGACGCACATGCATATTTGGGGTCAAGGGCTAGGTACAGCCAATTGGATCAGCAAGAGGGTTATTTAAACTCACGTATTCCTTAGCTCATTGCCCTGTCGTGGTTCCCCTTAGATGGTTAGCCAAGAGTGTGTTCCTGATCATGTTTTTCTGGTTTTTGACTTTGACTTCATTTTGACTTCCCTGATTTCTGGTACCCTTGACTTTTGGATTTTCCTTATCCCTGACCACGGCTAGTTTTTGGACTATTCTCGGGTATGTTAAGTCCGGCCATTCTAAGGCCCGGTAAGGCGTTACCCTTAGTTCTAGGGTGTGATACTATTCTGCATGCTGGATCAATAAAATCCTGACACTGACCCACCCCACACAGAATAACCCCCCACACACATACAAACTGAAATCCCCACCCCCACACACAAACTGACCCCCACACACACAGACTGAACCCCCCACACACCCATACACACACAGACTGACCCATACACACAGACTGACCACCCAACACACCCATACACACACAGACTGATCCCCCATACACAGACTGACCCATACACACACAGACTGACCCACCCCACACACAGACTGACCACCCCACACACACATACTGACCCATACACACACATACTGACCACCCCACACACCCATACACACACAGACCGAACCCCCATACACAAACTGACCCATACACACACAGACTGACCCACCCCACACAGAATGACCCCACACAGACTGAACCCTTCACCCCCACACACAGACTGATCCCCACACAAGCAGACTGTGCCCCCAACACACCCATACATACACAGACTGACCCACACACACACATACTGACCCATACACACACAGACTGGAACCCCCCACCCCCACACACAGACTGAACCCCCCACACCGACTGATCCCCCACACACCCATACACACAGACTGTGTGTATGCTGCCAGATTTAGAGATATCCGTCAGTGCAAAATGTCCCACTATTTGTATCATCCCAATCTTAAACCAGGGGACACTAAATTTGTAATTTAGATAAGGACCACTCCTTATGCTTAGTCAAGGTTTTCAATTGATGTCTCTTCAATTTTGTTGTTTTTTGTGCCCCATGTCGACTCAGGAGACCTTGAACCGTGCATTTATGTGCCTCCCAGATAGTGGAGTCCGGTGTTTGGTTTGTGAGGAAGAATTGTTCTAACTGGATTTGAACTTCCGTTTTGATCAGGGGGTCTTCTATTAGATTGACCATGTACTGTCTGGTAGACTACAGAGATAACACACAACCGGCAGAGCTGAGTAAAATACAGAGATGCAACACTCAGAGTTGGGCTCAATAAAGCGATAACATAACTATCCCACACAGCCAGCTTCACTGTGAAGTATTAACCATAGCTGCTATACAGAGATATCCACACTGTTCATGTCTCTATAAAATACTTTAGCTCTCTCTCCCTTTCCTGATCCAATCTTCAGTAGTGCCCCTGCTATGATAACTTTAGCTTTCTAGTAAACATTTTACTACTGTTATGAAACGTGTCAACTATTCCATAATCTCTTAGCACACAGTGTGCAGAGTGTTAAAGCAACAGGGTTTAGACTCCTGATAGACTCCTTATTACCTTTGAAGTCTGCAATATGATAAATCTTGCAGTGTTAATATGGAGCTAATAAATATTTGACATGTTTAACAGAAGCAACAATCATTATAGACTGAAATCAGAATCAGCTCAGTCCTCAGAGTCACAGCTCCAGTTCTTCAGTGTAGACATTCACAACGTAACAACTAGCAACAGCATGAGTGTTTCACGTCTCAGCTGCAAAGTGAATAAGCACTTTAAAGAAGATGGTGGATATGTGCAGTAGGAGTTCTTAAACTATGTGTGACACCCAGCACAGTGCTGTATGACATAACTGCCATTATCCTCCTTTCCCTTGTCCTCCCTGGGCTTTTTATATTTTAATTGTATATTTGAGTAGATTCCCTTCCCTAAGCAGACCTCAGGCAGTCACTGGGGCTATTGAGAGAGAGAAAAAGATATTATACACTTACATTTGATAGGGGCCAGGAGCTGCTGCTGTGCTCTCCCTGTGCTACCTTCAAGATAGCGTCTTGCTTCTTTCTCCTGTGGCACTGTAACCCTGCCCCCTGCTGCTACGAGCCAATGATGGTACCTGAATAGATAGATCAATAGCATGGCTCCACTCATGTGCAGCTTGCTCTGCAGCCCAAATGGCAACTCAATAAGAGGTTCCTGAAAAGCCTTAATAAAGAACACAAGGCATGTGCAAAACCTGATGAAACAGGCAGATTTCACACCTATTTTTTTTACATGCCTAAATGCTCTCCATCACATTTTTCCAAACACTATAAATGGGTGGGGGAGGAGAGGAGGGCTGCAGAACTATTACAGATTAAGTAATAAAAGATACACTAATTGGTTCCCATATTTTTTGGCTTACCACACTCCCTTCCTGAAAAACAGGAGGGTTGCTGCCCTATGTGCCCCTATGGATGAGCCTCCATAGGTGAAATGTTTAAAAAGAATTCTTAGCCAATCTATAACATCCATGATGTATGAAACTGACACTGAAACTACAGAAATGTTAACTCCATATTACTAATGCTGCCAGATTTAGAGATATCCGTCAGTGCAAAATGTCCCACTATTTGTATCATCCCAATCTTAAACCAGGGGACACTAAATTTGTAATTTAGATAAGGACCACTCCTTATGCTTAGTCAAGGTTTTCAATTGATGTCTCTTCAATTTTTAAGTTCCCACAGTATTTAGATCTGCCCAGTGGACTCTGTAGCAATATTAACCAAAGTAAGACTGTCACAGGTTCTCTGGGCTATTGTCGCTGTTCCTTCGATCCTGCACTAGTCCTAGTTCCAGATGTGCTGAATAGTGTGATAGCTATATTGATCTGTGCAGAGTTTCTCCAATATAATGGACGCAATCAGTCATATAGGGTAGTAGATGAACTGTTTTAAAAGGCCAAGTTGCCTGTTTATATACACAGACCCCCAGCATGGGGTCTCCATACAATACAACAGTAACCCCACCCAGGCGTCTCTGTGTCTGGGAGATAAGTGAGTGTTTTTTAGCTTAAACTAATTATCTCCCAGGCACCAGAGGTACGCCCTTCGCTATCAACTTTGGGGTGATGCGGGTGTTTCTGTTGTGCTTGAATTCGGATATAAAGCACTTCTGTCGGTTTTTCCTCGAGACGCTAGATAGAATTTTGCCGCTTTTGTTACCATATTCATAGAACGCTTTTTGGGCCAAGCGAAATTGAAATGTGATCTTATGGGAGAGGTGTGAGTTCAGGTCCGCCCTGGCCGTGACCAGTTGCTTATATGTGTCTTTGTGTCGTTTTTCCAGGTCTGCTATTTTCAATGTGAGGTCAGCTATTTCCTTTGAGCATTGTTTTTATCACAACACAAAACCCCCCAAAATACATTCAAGACAGATAGGAACCTCCAAAAGTATTATATCACCGGATAGCCCAGATCTGAGTGCCCAAGTTGTCTGAATAGTGCTCAGATCCATGTAACATAGCCGAATCGCCTCCGTGGTAAGTTTTGACTGACCGCACATGTGGCTGTTGCCCTAAATAGTTCCATAAGAAAAGAGGTAGCGGGCGGTCAACTTTTGGGAGTTCCTATACGAATGTAACCGAAGACTCCCCTCGGCTCGTAGGGAGCAAATGATCTCCCCATTCGGTCTTTTTCCCGAAAAACGCTGTCCTGGCTTGTATGGAGAAAGAGCAGGCAACAGTGTGATTTTCCCAGGGTACGCGAGGCAAAGTGTCCAAAGTATAGTTCCACGCACTCCACGACCAAGAACCGCTGCCTGCGTTTGGGAGACAAAATGGTCGCCATTTGCTAGAACATGTGTGTTCGGTTATACGAATAGCGGTCACCCAGAGAGAGCACTTAAGTTTGTGGTTTCGTTGAAGTTAACTAGCCAGGGGGTGGTCGGTGTTTGGTAGTTGGGCAGGTACCAAACCAAGGAAAAATAGATGGGGTTCTGTCAACAGTGAAAGTTAAATGGGGGAGGTCTCTAATGTCTCTTAGGTGGTACATCAAGGATAGCGAGGTGAGGGTAGGAAAGGTCATGGCTTCCATGACAAAGACATTAAAGGAACACTATAGTCAACTAAATTACTTTAGCTAAATAAAGCAGTTTTAGTGTATAGATCATTCCCCTGCAATTTCACTGCTCAATTCACTGTCATTTAGGAGTTAAATCACTTTGTTTCTGTTTATGCAGCCCTAGCCACACCTCCCTTGGCTATGATTGACAGTGCCTGCATGAAAAAAAAAACTGGTTTCACTTTCAAACAGATGTAATTTACCTTAAATAATTGTATCTCAATCTCTAAATTGAACTTTAATCACATACAGGAGGCTCTTGCAGAGTCTAGCAAGTTATTAACATAGCAGGGGATAAGAAAATCTTAATTAAACAGAACTTGCAATAAAGAAAGCCTAAATAGGGCTCTCTCTTTACAGGAAGTGTTTATGGAAGGCTGTGCAAGTCACATGCAGGGAGGTATGACTAGGGTTCATAAACAAAGGGATTTAACTCCTAAATGGCAGAGGATTGAGCAGTGAGGCTGCAGGGGCATGTTCTATACACCAAAACTGCTTCATTAAGCTAAAGTTGTTCAGGTGACTATAGTGTCCCTTTAAGGTTTTTAGATATGGCCACCTTAAAGGGTTAAACCTACCTCTAGTGGCTGTTATCCTGACAATCACTAAAGAAGCTTCTGCAGTAGCAACAAATTGAAACTGGGGATTTTCGAAATCCTCAATGCTTTCCTATGAGAAACATTTTATTGGATGTGCATGCTGCGTTCTTCGCGTATGTGCATTCTTGTCCCCAATGAAAATGCATTGTATTAGACAACAAGCCATGAAGCAACACCTCCATGATGCCATTGCAGTATTGGACAGGACAGCAGCCTCAAGGAAGTCTCAGCACTGGAAAAAATAAGGTAAGTAATTTGTTTATTTCCTAATTATTATTGCAGTCATGGAGGGCCCTAAATCTAATGAGGGCACTATAGAGTTAGAATTCTAATGTTCTTAATCCTTATCTGAAAAGGATTAATAAAATATTAAAGAGTGGAGGCATATCTGGTCTTCATTTGCCCTGAAGGTTAAACAAGGGGAGAAAATATAAATGGTCCAGAGGCAAAAAAAACAATATTTTGTTTGCAATGTTGAATGATTATTTCCGTATTTAATGGAACATCATACCATGATGTAGCAGTAGCACACTGTTTCCAAGGATCTGAAACCTGCCTTTGTATATAACTACTATGTCTGTAGCAAATTATTGCATGTTGCAACATAGAGAAAGTACAGATTTCTGTTTTTAAATTGTTTCTCACACAGTAAGCGTACAAATGATCTGTATTTTTCTTCTTTATGTCATTTCACAACATATCTCCCATTGTGAAGCAAGTATTTTCTAGTTAAGTTTCAAAATGAATTGTTATTCCATTTCACTAAGTAATGATTGAATGTTAGCACTTAACTAGTAAATTGAAGATATAGGACTGAGCTAACACACACTGACAATGCACAATTACTGCTTACTGATAAAGATTGTGACAGTGATTTGTCTGTATTTCCTGTTCTGTGAATGCTCTGAATCTCATCAATAGTTTATCTATATTGTATACATGCTGCTAAAATTGTTGCTTTTCTTAAAATTATGTATTTTACTCTTAATCCCAAGATAGTGTTTACCCACATTACACATTTACCCAGGTTACATCTAATGTAATACAATATTAATACATTACTATAGTTAGAAAAACGTTTAAAATGTAAAATGTATCAATGTATAAAAAGTATTAGAATGTGCAAATTTTTTCAAAATATTAAGTCATTTGGAAAGCTTATTCAAAATATTAAATTGAGTTCATACTTAAATAGTAATGCAGGTTGAATATAGGTTCTACGGCCATCAAGTTCACTTCACACATGGGTGTTGCTAGGGGTGTGCATAGGGGCTATTGCATTGGCTTTGTTGACCTAATGCAATAGCCCCTAAGTCCACCCCTAGTAACACCCATGTGTAAAGTAAACATGATGGGCGTACACTGTGCAATTACAATATTAAAACCACTGACTGGTGAAGTGAATCACATTGATAATATAATGACAGTGACATCTGTCAAGGGGTGGGATATATTATACAACAAGTGAACAGTCAGCTCTTGTGAATTTCATGTGTTGGAAGCAGGAAAAATGGGCAAGCGAAAATATCTGAATGACTTTGACAAGGACCAAATTGTGATGGCTAGACAACTGGGTCAGAGCATCTCCAAAAGTGGTGCAAGGAAGGACAACCGATGAACCAGTGTCAGGGTGATGGACATACAAGAAGGCAGGCATGGGGGGGGGGGGGGCAGAAGAACATTAAGTGGCATGGGGGGCACTAAGAGACAGTAAGAAGGGAGAAGAGGAACACTAAGGGACAGGGTAGGAAATGGAAAAAGAACACTAAGGGGCTGGGGGGAGAGAAGGAGACACACAAATGGGCTGGGGGGAGTAAGACACACAAAGGGGGGGTTGTAAGAGATACACAAGGGAGGTGTAAGACACACAATTGGGAAAAATAGGGGCATAGATACAGTAAGGGGGGGCAAGACATTTGAAAAAGGGGATAAGAGGCACATAGGTGAAGAGATTGTTGCAGACCACCCCTGGCAATGGTGTTCCCTAATGACAGTGGCCTCTTTCAGCAGGATAATGCACCCTCCCACACAGCAAAATTTGTTCAGGAATGGTTTGAGGAACTTAACAAAGAGTTCAAGGTGTTGCCTTGGCCTCCAAATTCCCTAGATCGTATTCCAGTGGAGCATCTGTGGAATGTGCTGAAACAACATATCCAAACTATGGAGGCCCCACCTCACAGTTTGCTGGACTTAAAGGATCTGCTACTAATGTCTTGGTGGCAGTACCACCTGTGGGACAGAATATATTCAGAGGTCATGTGGGGTCCATGCCTTGATGCATCAGAGCTCTTTTTGGTGGCATGAGAGGGACATATATGATGTTAGGCAGGGGATTTAAAGGTTCTGGCTGATTAGTGTAATGGTTCTGTGCCCTTTAAATCCCACTTTATTGTTGTATTGTAATATGGAAAGATAGCATGTGATAGACATTATGTGAGGGGAAGATATGTAAAAGGGACATATAGATTCAAATGAGGAGGAGAAACAGCATGTGATAGTATGGGGAAAGACAGCATGCAAGAGGAATCGAGAGTTAAATGAAGGGATGAAAAGGTACATAAAAAAGAAACATAAAGTGGGAGGAAGAGAGAGAATTAAATGAGGGAGGACACAGCATTTGAGAGGGTTGGGGAGTGCAAGAAAAGTGTTGTAATGATCAAAGAGTATAGCATAAAACACTGAAATTGAAGGGGTACATTAATGTAAGGCAGAGGAAATGAGCTCTAAATGGTAGAAATTAGAGGGCAAATGAAGCTTCTTTTTGAGTCAAAAGTAGCAATTCAATTTATCTTTGGATCAACAAGTTATTAACACCCATTTTATAATTTCAAATATCTTTTTTTTACAGAAAGGAATTTCAAAAAAAATATTATTATTATTAATTATTATTATCGCCATTTATATAGCGCCAACAGATTCCGTAGCCCTTTACCATATTATTAAAGGGGGGATTAAACTATAAATAGGACAATTACAAGAAAACTTACAGAAACGATAGGTTGAAGAGGGCCCCGCTCAGACAAGCTTACAGTCTATAGGAGGTGGGGAATAAAACACATTAGGACAAGAAATAGCAATATTTTGCTTATTAAAAATTATATATATATTTTGTTCCTGTCCTATTTTGTATTCCTTCCCTCTGCTGTAAGTGACATCTCATTTATTCAAGTCTCAACAGATAACTACTTGACACTTGTGCAGTCCTAATAATGAGCAGGTTACCAGAGTGTTTATATTGATCAACGGGGACATATAAATGAGGCCAATTATTTTCAGCAGTATAAACTTTGAGTGAATGGCCTCTGGGATCTCTTTATTAAAATGGCCAGATTTCCCATAAGGCTACTGAGGTGGTTCTGGTAGCAGCCTTGATCATTGCTGGCATATTAGGAGTACATGGTGTGCTTGGACAAGAAGGGGAATACCTCCTTCTTGCTCGACACTCATGGTAGCAGGTCTTCTGTTCTTGCCAGGCAGCTGAATTAATTACAGGAGACCGTGAGAAGATTACATCACCACAATAATCCCATGTGACCTCTTGTACTTCTGGCTGCTTGCAGTTTCTCCTGACACCTTAATACCATATTGCATGAAGAGCTAAGGTGTGTGCTTGTTGGGGTATAAGAAGAGGGACACAAATTGGAGAAAAGGAAAGGAGATAAGGGGGGGGAAAGGATGTATGAGTAAAGAGAAACAAGCATGGGATGGTGACATGTGAAGAAAGAGACATGTAAGGGAAAGGTTACTTACAAAAAGATATCAAGTGGGAAAAAGTAGGGATGCTACAGAAGTGCAGTTTTGAGGGAAAGATAAATGAATAGTGGGGGACACAGACACACTGATACACATACAGATACACACACTGACACACATGCAGATACACATACACTAACAGACACAGATACCCATACAGACACACAGATATATACACTGACATAAAGAGAAACACACATACATACACAGATACACATACACATTTATATACACATACAGACACAGATACAAATACAGACACACACACAGTTAGATACAAAGACACACATATATATATAATTAGACACACATAGATACACATATAGATACACAGATACACATGCACAAAGAAAGACAGATATACAGACACACTTATAGATACACTGACACACATACAGACACACAAGTACACATGCAGACACACAGCTAGATAAACAGACATGCATACAGACACACAGATAGATACACTGACACACACACACACACACACACACACACAGATGCATGTACAGGCACACAGATTCACATACAGAAATACAGATAAATACACTGACATACATACAGACACACAGATAGGTAAACAGAGAAACAGACACACACAGACACATATAGATACACATACAGACACAGCTAGACACAGAGATAGTTACACATACAGGCAAAATGTAAATTTGTAGCGACCCTCCTGTTTTCTATCTTGTGAGTGCAAGAAGGTGGCTTCCCTGGGGTCCAGTCAGCTGGCTTGCGATGGGAGTAAGATGATCTCCCAGTCTGCGCCCCCTCCTCTCTGCCTCTCTCTTGCTCGGTGTTCTCTGTCTGGAAGGAAGTGACAGATGTTCCATGCTGCCGATATCACAGGGACCTGGTCAGGCTTTTAAAAGGCTGTTAAAGGGACCCAGTCAGACTGTTAACGGGCCACGGCACCCAAATGGGCCCTTCAAAACACTTTTGCAAACGGGTGGCACTAAGTTAATGGTGATATACTGATACGTTTCTTTTATCTTGTAAGTGCAATAAATACATGCAGTGTTTTTATTAGTAAGGATCTACTCTTTATTTCCCTCTACATATGGTTTTTGCTGATTGGGAACTTGGAAGAGAGAAGAGAACCACTTGTTATGTTTTACTGTCTTCAATCAATTATATGTTTGTGGGTGCAATATATTATCAATTCCCAGTTATTTTATGTGTATTGTATTACTCTATATGAGTTTTTATTTTGTAGATATTGGTGTGTTTTTACATAATATGAACCAGTCGTATTCTTTTACTCCCCCCATCTCAACCCCCAAGTATGCCCACTCTGTCACATTCACACACATGGCCACCTACTGCAGCTGGTCCCATCCAACCACTAATCTAGTCATGTTCACTATCCAATCATAGCCAAAACTATTCATATTCATCCATATTCATTAATATTTAAAGGACCAAGGTGCATTGAGGAAGTATTTAAGTATGTGCACATCACAGCATAACAGCCCTATATATGGAGCCAATATATATATATATAGGCTCCATTACATGTGAGTGACCCAATTTTAAGGAATTAATACATTATTGTTTTCTATTACCATCTGCACTATATCCTGTTTTTTCTTTCTATTTGTGTGTGCTGGACCTTATCTTCTGTACATATGTATGTGCACATGGGGTAAGTTACCCCATTTTCTTTTATTTCACTTTAGATATAGGTGTATCTTAAATCATTCAAAAGTGTAAGTTTATTGTTGTGAGGAAGAGAGTATTGTTAAAATGTTTAATTTAATTGTTTTGCACTGAAAGCACTTTTGGGAATAACACACTTCCTCTGTAAGAGAGGTTTCTTTTGGCTCTGTTATAACATCTACATATGTGCAATTCTTTCGGTCCGAATGTAAATTCAGACCAATTTCGGCAATTCAGACATTCGGATGCTTCCGAATGTCGGAATTGCCAAATTTCCGAAGTGCCGAATTGCCAAAGTGCCAAACCGAACCAAATTGCCGAAGTCTCGGATTTCTGAAAAGTGGCAAAACAGGAAAGGGAGGGAAAAGTAAAGGAATGATGACAGGAATCTAGGGGTAGGGTTAGGGGTAGGGTTAGGGGAAGGGTTAGGGGTAGGATTAAGGGTAGGGGTAAGGTTAGGGGTAGGGGTAGGGAACTGCCGAAGTGCCAAAGTTCCGAAGTCCCGAATTTCGGAAGTACTGAACCAAACCGAAGTGTCAAAGTGCGAATTGCCGAAGTCCCGAATTTCGTAAGTGCTAAACCGAACCGAAGTGCCGAAGTCACGAATTTCGGAAGTGCCAAACCGATTTTTTTGCCCATGCACATCCCTAATAACATCCACGTGAATGCCAGGATCCAAGGCTTCACCAGTCCACCTTTAACCTTAGTTCATCCTTCTACCAACTCTTCACCGCTAATGGTAATCCACCTGATCTAAAAGAAAACACGATACATCAGATCAGGCAACCTTCTTCTATTGTTCCATGTCCAGTTCTTACAATCATGTCCACATTGAAGGCACTTTCAGCGATGGACAAGGATCATCATGGCCACACTGACTGTTCTGCAACTACACAGTCCCATACATAGCAAACTGCAATGCACTGTGTATTCTCACACTTTTATATTATTATTACGTTTTTCAGCAGTTTGAGCTACAGTAGCTCTTCTGTGTAATCAAACCATATGAGCTAGCCATCACTCTCCACGTGCATCAATGAGCCTTGAGTGCCCATTGCCCGGATTCCACTTCAACAGTTGACTTTACTTGCACCACTTTTGGTAGATACCGACCACTAAAAACAGGAAATAACCCAACAAGACTTGCCGTTTTAAAGATGCTCTGAACCAGTCGTCTAGCAAACTCTATTTTGTCCTCATCATTGTCACATAGATCTTTTTACTTGCCCATTTTTCCTGCTTACAACAAATGGAATTCAAGAACTGACTGTTCACTTGCTGCCTAATATATCCCATCCCTTGACAGATGCCATTGTGTCAGTGTTATGGTTTGCTTTTTTAATGCCTTTATTTTTGGACAGTTATTTGATGAAACATACATTATAGTAAAACTTGCACAATAATACATTAAAATGTTCCATCTTGGGTGATAGATGTAGTTGAAAGCTCACAATATAGTACATGTATATTCAACATCACTGTCACGGGTGGCGGTCCGAAGACCGGGACCCCTGAGTGCCTGATGATGATGATGGGAGTCTCAGCATTGAATTGGACCATCAGGGCCTGGTGCAGGGTAACCACATGCCCCCTGGTGTTGAGCATCAGCGTTTGTGCGGCCACATACCAGGGCCTTGATGCAGATTCTGCGGATCCAAGAACTAGGAGCTAGAAGATATGCAGACCTCCCAGGAACTGGATAGGGAGGCTCTGCAGCAGACATGTATCCAGTACAGAAACAAGGCAAGAATAGGACAGGCACCTAACAAGAAAACAAGACAAGACTAGAAGAACCCAGAACCGGAGCAGGACAGAAAGCAGAACCCAGAACATGTACACAAGACATGAGAGAAACATGAACAGGGCAGGACAAGACTGTACATGAACTGGGAATACAAGACAAAATAAAACAAGACCAGAGGCAAAAACAAGAGGAGATATAATTAAGTACTATATATGTAAAACATTGGAGATTTAGACATACATAAATGGCCAAGATGTATGCAGCCCACCACTGCGGCAAAGTACTCCAATTACTGTGGGTTCCTATCTGCCTAGATATGCATGACCAAATAAACAATAATAAAACACACACTGTCATGACAGTGACCCCTTCACAAAGAGTGAAACCCAGAGGAAGACGTTTACCGGACCCTAGAGTGGCCGGACTTGCGTCTGAGAGTAGTCAAAGGAATAGCCAGAGTGTAAGCCAAGAATCAGATACCAAAAAGACAACCAGAATATAAAGAGCGCTAGAGGACTCAAACAAGAACCACACTAGGGCGCCTAACAAGTGCCATGGTTGCCTTTTTATAGTGTGGGATCTTTAACTTTAAAGCCACGCCCCCAAAAGGTCCGGGAGCGTGGCCACGTGTGAATTTTGTCGGCACTATTTTGCTGATGTCTGCGCGCATGCGCCGCATCATAAAAATTGGCTTGTTGCAAGCGGCCGGCGTCAGAAGGACTGAGCCGCCTCCCGGAAGTATGGGAGGAGAACGCCGCGCTGCGCGGGTCTGGCGGGGAAAGGTAAGTGATCGTTACACACAGCACTTACCTGCAAGAAAGGGGCAGAGGACTTGAGGCAACTGCCTGCAGGAACCAACTGAAACAAAAGGATAAATGGAAAAGGAAAGGGTGTGGCAACATAAAGCAAACAATTAAAGGAATCCAAGAGACTGGAAATTCCAGGAACGGAATACAGGAACGAACCCAGAAAACCCAGCATAAAGAAAACCAGACATAGAATAGAAAACCAGAAAAAACAAGAAAAACTAAACAAGAATTGTAAAAAGAGTACTGGATCCCAGATGCCAAGGCCAGACATCTCAGCAGAAAAGGACAGGATGTGACAATCACATAGCCAAACATGTTTTTTGTACATTTGAATTACAAAACATGTATGTATGTCCTCTCATATGATGAGCCACAAAAAAAAAATAGCAAGTTTTGAGAATAATAATCATAACAAGAATGTGTTGGTATTAAATCTTGGGGGGGAGGTTAAAATCTGTTTTAGTGTAGGTCTACCTACATTTGTATATTTGTGTGTGAATGTAGATTTTATTTATGAATTGTGTTTGGGCATGTAAATAAAGTATTTATGGTGTGCACGATCTTTCAGTGTCCCTCAGTATGCCAGGTGCCATCTCTTTCCAAGTCAGCTGTGACTGCCTCTATAACTGTCAACTTTTGCATTCACTTTCAGCGCATTCTCTTTTAATGTTGACACTCTAATCAGGGTTCAAGTCCTGGGGAAAAAAGTGTGGGAACTCACCCAAGATCCACCCCCCAACCACCCAAAAAAATTATACGCTTGTATGCATATATATTTCAAAGGAAATATAGTGCAACATTTATTGTAAAGTGCCAGTTGTGTGTGTGTGTGTGTGAGGGGGTGCTTTGTGTGTGAGGGGTGCAGAGTGTGTGTGTGACGGGTGCTGTGTGTGTGAGAGGTGCAGAGTGTGTGTGTGGATGGGGGGGGGTGCTGTGTGTGTGAGGGGTGTGCCATGTGTTTGTGAGAGGTGCTGTGTGTATGAGGTGAGGTGCTGTGTGTTTGTGAGAGGTGCTGTGTGTGGGGGGGGAGTGATGTGTTTGTGTGAGGGCTGCATAAGGTTAAGAGAGCATATGTATATTTATTATTTTAAAAAAAAAACACATTAGTAAAATCTTTGCCCCCTCCCCCCTTCTTCTTACCTTTATCCAAGGAGGTTGACACACTGCCAGCATTGGTCCGGTGGTGAGTAGTGCTCTTTAGCCTGCAGCTCTTCTGACTGCAGGCTGTCTGTACTTCTCCCGTGAGGTGAGTGCTGTGTTGAAGCGTTGCCATGGCATTGCGCGGCAATGCTCGGATCAGCATTCTCGAACGAAGGGCCTCTTGGGCCAGTGAGGGAGATCATTGATCTTCTCACAGGCCTGAGAGAGCCCAAAGCTACTGAGCATGGCCGGCTCTCCGTGGGCTGGCAAGGGAGATCAAAGGATCTCCCCTTTCGGCCTTGGCACATGGGCAACGCTGTGGGGCCCCCATACTTGTGGGGCCCCCGAGCCAGTGCCCAGCATGCCCATGTGGAAAGATGGCCCTGAGGTCCTGCAGGACTACTATGGGAACGGTGTTCCTGCACTTTTTCCACAGCAGGAACGCGTTCCTGCAGGACTGGAGCCCTGACTCTTAATTCTTTTTTTTTAGGCACTTCTCAGCACCTTCATATCTCTCTTTCTAAGCCTGCTTTATTATTTCACACCCAAATACTTATAATAGTCCTCCTTCACTTTGTCTCTATGAGTGCTCTTATTTTTTTAGTTCTCCTTGTCTACTTCATTCCCAACAGGTGCACTGGTGGTCTTCATGCTGTAATATCAGCTGCAATTGCCTGCATGTGTCCTGCTCCTCTGTGGGGAAAGATCTACATGTGTCAATGCTGCCCCACAAAGGCCAGTTGAATTAAAATACCATCAAAGCCATCATAGAAAGTGAGAAAAGACAGCATCAGCAAGGCTAGCCACTGCCAGCAAAAATGTGTATAGCAAAATGTGTGGCAGTGAATCTTGACCATGATATAACTGATAGGGAACCTCACCCATCTCATTCACCTACAAGATTATCTTGAGGGTAGGTTTCCCCTTTCTGCACGCATGGACGTAAGCCCTGCACAGTGTGCCGTAGTTTCCATGGTGCTTTGTTCCTGTAAGTATGACACAAGATAGTTAGGAAGGTATTGGTGCAATTTCAGCATTGTTTTAATGCATTTATTTGTGGAAATGATTAGATTTAATATAATTTATATTTGATCAATATAATCTTATCAATTGTATAAAACAATACTCTTTCACATTTCTATTAAACCTACAATGACATAATATATCTCATAGATTCATAAACGATCTGAAGTCTAAATTATACGGTATGGAGCATGGAATACTAAAATATACATGACTCCTTCTCATTTGATGGTGTTAGTTTCACTTTAAGCAACATTTTCCAGCAGTAATCTGAGCCAGCTTAATTAAGTGTTAAATAGACTAACACTGAAAGCCTTGTCTGTCAAACATTCTGAGCTAAATTTGGGATTTTGTAATATTAAAGGGACAGCAAATTAAGGATTATTATGGAAAATCTGATAAAAAACTGAATTTCTAAAGCAAAATTCTGAGTTTAAAATGTTATCATGTATTGTTTATAATTAATGAAAATTCTACATATGATTTACTGTCACTACTGTGCTGACACGTTTATCGGTTTTCAGGCGTCTAATACTTGACCTTTAGTGAGTTATTAAACTCACCCAGGACAATTTTTGGATTGAGAGTTTACCTCTATTAGCTATTTCTATTTCACAAAGGAATATCAGTAAGTATCGTTGCAACAATTATAGTTAGTTTTTTAAAGGGTCACAGATAAATATTCATAAAATCCACATGCCAAAAAAAAAAACACACACAAAAGCTCATAACTCCCAAGTGTAAATTGCTAATATTGTGTGACCTAAACATACCCAGAATATACCTGCCCCTGGACACACCCCAAAAATTACCTAAACCTTTGGTATCTCTGTATTGGTACAATTGAGCTAGAAAAAACTGAAACTTTAACTCTTTCATTCTCTCATAGGTTTCAGTGCTGTATACATTCGTGAATGTCTGGGGAAGATTTCTTGAGTCCTATTTTCTGGACTTTTTTTGATCAACAGAAGAAACAGACATAAAAAAAGGAACTTGATGGATGCAAGTCTTTTTTTCAGCCTATGTAACTATGTAACTTTCAAAATGGCTGGTCAAAAAAGGGGACTGTCATGCCTTAACTATGGTATCCTCTTACTTCCTGGTTCTACGGAGCCTAGCCACACCCCTTTATGACACGGTCTGCCTATTTAATCTGACTGCACCAGCTGATCAGGGCTGGATTATTGAACTACGTTCCTTACTCACAACCCGGCTACAACTTCGTTGTGAAAGCCTCTGCTACCAGACCGGACTGAAAGACTCTGCAAAGTTCCCTTCACCTTTCCTCATCCACGGCTAAAGCTGAACTCTATCCATGCAGGATAATCCGCCTCTGAGGAAATCTCGGGAACCAGTGTTCTATGTGCCGGAAGCTAAGTAAAACTTCTCTGATAAGCATTGCATCTAAAGCTGTTATTTCCTGTCTCCAAAGTCCTTCGTTAAAGCCAACCGTTACAGCTAACTTCAACTCATACTTGTCTCAGTTAGCTGCATCTATCTTTCTTCATTTAAAGTCTATGGAACAGCTATTGTAACTTTTTATCATCTAATTAATTAATACTACTAAAGGACTCTTGCTGCTTCAGTTACCTTTTACTCCTTAAAGCTACAGTGCTTATAATTGTGGACTTCAGTTATCATTTACTACTTAAAGCTACAGTGCATATAATTGTGGACTTCAGTTATCGTTTATTACTTAATGCTACAGTACCTGTAAAGTGGAATTAAAGTCTTTACCTTTTACTTTCTTTAATAAATATTCAAACTATACGAAATCTGCAGTTGTGTTCCTTCATAACAAATGTTTAAACGTGACAGAATAATCCAGCCATTGTAATGGATCCAGCAGATTTCGATTCTACTATAACTACGTTGAATCAAAGAGTTAATGCACTAGCCCAAAGTGTGCAAGACCTGCAAGTTACTAACGAAAGACTTCTCACTTATATCAGAGATTTACAAACTCATACTCCTCATACTACTCTGCACTCGGCTAGTGATCCTGCTGTGTGTAACCCTGAAAAGTTCTATGGAGATCGTTCCAGATACAGGGAGTTCCTCAACTCTTGCAAATTGTTAATTGCTTTGAAACCTCGATCCTACCCTACAGAAAGAACTAAAGTTTGTTCGGTTATTTCCTTTCTAAGAGGTGAACCTATGTCATGGGCTCATTCCTTTCTGGAAAACGATGACCCCATCTTAGATTCACTGGATGAATTTTTTGAAGCCATGTCTCTTCTCTATGAAGATCCTAACAAACAAGCTACAGCTGATTTAACAATCAGAACACTACAGCAAAGAAATAGACCCGTTGAAGATTACATTGCTGAATTCAAAAGATGGGCTATAGAAACGCAATGGAATGACATCACATTGCGCAACCAGTTTCGAATTGGTTTATCGGAAGCTGTAAAAGATGAATTATCTAGAACAGAACTCCCTACTAATTTGAACGCTCTAATTCGCCTATCAATCAGCATTGACAGAAGATTAAGAGAAAGAAAGGCCGAAAAGTCTCTTTTTCTTTCAAAAGACCGCAAACCTTTCACTCCCTCAAAAGCTCCAGAAAAGACTTCCTTAACAAGTGAACCTATGGAACTAGGGGCTCCAAAGCCTCCTGACAACCCATCTGAACCAATCGAACCTATGGAAATAGGGATAATAAGAAGTCCCCTCACTCCTGAAGAGAAAAATCGAAGACGTATGTTAAACCTCTGCATGTATTGTGCCTCTCAAGTTCATTCAGTCTCTGATTGTCCTTCATTGAAACGGACAAAAGGCAGAAGGCAGTCTCATGCCTCTTCCATCCTAAGTGTACTTCCCTCTACAGCAAATACTCAAATGTCCCCTATCGTTCTTGTATTACAGTGGGACAATAAAAGAATCATAACCAAGGCTGTTATCGATTCCGGTGCAAATGGAGTATTCATCGACTCAGCCTTTGTAACAAAGAATAAAATTCCTTGTGTTCGTAAAAGAACTTCTGTACCTGTTAAAGTGATTGACGGGTCCCTCATCTCATCGGGACCAATACTTCATGAATCCATCCCTCTAAAAGTAACCATCAATCATACTCATACGGAAAGTCTTATATTTGATGTCATCTCATCACCATTTTTTCCTATTATATTGGGGATCAACTGGTTAAGGAACCACAACCCTCAAATCTCATGGTTTCCCTTCTCTCTTGCATTTGATTCTGATTATTGCAAGAAAACATGCTTGCAACGTATTCCAATTCTTCAGTCTACGAAAGAACTAGCTAAAACCTCATGTTGTTCTGACACCGAACTGGAGTCTCCTCCTCCTACAATCATTGGTGAATTAAAGAGAAAGTTTACAACAGCTCCTATCCTTCAACTTCCAAATCCTTCATATCCTTATGTCCTTGAAACGGATGCTTCGGAATTTGCAATTGGAGCTGTCCTTTCTCAACACAAAACTCCTCAAGTACCTCCTTCGCCTAAAGTCATTGGAATCTTATCTTCTCTTATTGACGACATTAAAGGTCTCAGTGAAGATGCTCTTGAACTTCCTAAATCAATGAAATTATCTAAGAAAAACGGTCTCTACTATTTCAAAGACCGGATTTACGTGCCTCCCTCCTTCAGGATTAAAATACTTGAATTAATTCATGATTCTCCTCTGGCAGGTCATCCAGATATGAAAAGGACCCTTGAATTGTCTAAAAGATACTGTTGGTGGCCTCGTCAAGACCAAACTATCGAATCTTATATCAAATCTTGTTCTGTATGCCAAAGATCCAATCAATTGTCCTTGTTGAAGCCTCATCATCCTAACCCTTTCCAAAGAAATCTCACTACTTCTCCTGATCCCATATTGGTCCAGGGTGAAGAAGAATACGAGATTCAAAGTATACTGGATTCAAGGATCCATCGTGGCTCCTTACAATACCTCATCAGATGGAAAGGATATGGAGTTGATGAAGATACATGGGAAAACTCCTCGGACGTTCATGCCGACAAATTGGTTTCCAAATTTCACAAGAGTTACCCTTCTAAACCAAGTCAATAGCACCCAGAGGTTGCTCATTAAAGAGGGGGTACTGTCATGCCTTAACTATGGTATCCTCTTACTTCCTGGTTCTACGGAGCCTAGCCACACCCCTTTATGACACGGTCTGCCTATTTAATCTGACTGCACCAGCTGATCAGGGCTGGATTATTGAACTACGTTCCTTACTCACAACCCGGCTACAACTTCGTTGTGAAAGCCTCTGCTACCAGACCGGACTGAAAGACTCTGCAAAGTTCCCTTCACCTTTCCTCATCCACGGCTAAAGCTGAACTCTATCCATGCAGGATAATCCGCCTCTGAGGAAATCTCGGGAACCAGTGTTCTATGTGCCGGAAGCTAAGTAAAACTTCTCTGATAAGCATTGCATCTAAAGCTGTTATTTCCTGTCTCCAAAGTCCTTCGTTAAAGCCAACCGTTACAGCTAACTTCAACTCATACTTGTCTCAGTTAGCTGCATCTATCTTTCTTCATTTAAAGTCTATGGAACAGCTATTGTAACTTTTTATCATCTAATTAATTAATACTACTAAAGGACTCTTGCTGCTTCAGTTACCTTTTACTCCTTAAAGCTACAGTGCTTATAATTGTGGACTTCAGTTATCATTTACTACTTAAAGCTACAGTGCATATAATTGTGGACTTCAGTTATCGTTTATTACTTAATGCTACAGTACCTGTAAAGTGGAATTAAAGTCTTTACCTTTTACTTTCTTTAATAAATATTCAAACTATACGAAATCTGCAGTTGTGTTCCTTCATAACAAATGTTTAAACGTGACAGGGACAAATTTGAAATCTGCGCTGTTTTAGTTGATTTTGCATATGCCTAGTCTCCTTTGAGAAGACATTTTAGGTGCCTCCCATTAAGTTGAAATTTGGCCATCAGAGCCAGCTGACCATGAGTGAAGGCATGTCATTGGCTTCTATATTCAGGGGCCATCATTGGCTCATAACAAAAGAGGGTGATGTTATATATGAGAGAAAAGCAAGAAGCAAACTAGGAAGCACCACTGAAAGAGCATAGCAGTAGCAGCACTATTACATTATCTTTTTTCTCTAAAATTACTCAGTCACACTGTAGCTGAGGCCTGAGACACTCATACCAAGGCTAGTTGAAAAGCTCTACACCACAGGAATGCAGCTGTAATTTTGAGATCTGAGCTGATTCTGATTAATTCTCAGGGGTCAAGTCCTGGGAAGAAAAGTGTGGGAACTCACCCAAGAGCCCATTGGCCAAATAAAGCTATTCTAAAAACAGAGCTAACTTGGAGAGTTTTTCAGGTTTTTGGGGGCCTATAACACGAAATAAATGCACTGTTGATTCCTTTTAATTGCAGACAATTCACACTATAGTGAATAACCATGATCGTAAGAGAAATCAGAATTATATCATTTATTTCCTTGACTGCAGACCCACAACTCACCCGTTGCCCAATAAACACACAACACCTGTATAATGGATAAGGGCAACGGCCACAGCTTTATTGAACATTTTTGACCAGCATTAAACCAACTATCAGCTGATGGGGTGATTCATCCATCAGACAGATCTCACATCCTTTTACCTGCCCCTTTTACCTGCCCCATCCTTTTACCTGCCTCCGGCGCACTGACGTCACATACGCGGCCCGCGGCGCCTCCGCTGACGTCACTCTTCCCGCGCGCCGGGCGCGCTCAGACGTCACATCCAGCTGGGCCGGAAAAGAAGCCGGACTCCTCGACCTCGTACCTCTACCGCCGTCATCTTGATCCCGCCGACCAGCATCCATTTCCCGCCGCAGCCACCCTCCTGCAGCCCGGGTCGGTAAGGGAACACCTCCAGCCGCTCCGCCCGCTCCGTCCGTCCCGGTCCTCCTATCGCTGCTTCGCCACACTGGGCTGGGGGAAAGGCGCGTAGGAGGTCTGGATCGCCTAGGCCTCCTACCGCCATCTTGCCTCTCCTCAGGCTCCGCCACCGCTGCCTCATCGCTGCCACCTTGTAGGCCGGCCATCACCTCACCCAAGGACCCAGAGCCATTCGCCAGCAGGTATGCCTGCAGCATCTCCACCAATGCATCCTTGGACACCACCGCCATGACTCTTCACTTGCAAGGTGAGTAATTAATTTAAGGTCAGTAAGAAAAAAAAAGTTTTTTTTTTTTTTAAAACGCTCTCAGGAGGTGTAGGAAGATGAAAGGAGATTAAAGAAAAGGGTGGTAAAGCTCCTTTTAGGTGTCTTCCTACCTGCTGAGTGGCAAGGGCCCACCCCCAGATTACCTTATATACCAGGTCCCTTCTAGCTACATATTTAGCCCCCTTAGTCCAACCCCCCCTTCCCTGGGCAGCAGTCATGTCTTTCCCTTCCTTAGTCAGTCCAGGGAAACCTAACTTGTGAATTACAGAAATTGGATAAAATATCTCAGAAAATAAAAAGGAGTAATCCATCTCTGGCAGCAATGTTTCCATGTGATAGAGGCAGACATGCCGTGTTTACCCAGCTGGGCAATCATTGCCACCCACACACTGCCCCTGCCACCTTGTGTGTCCCATCCATCCAGACCCCGACCCCCTATCCCTCAGTGGCTCCCAGCAGCCATGTTCCCCTCCTACACACACAGCACTGGGAGACCTGAAGCTTGCATCACCAAGTGGCCACTCTCCCGAGTGTGAGTGCCCACTCCCCCATCCCTCCAGTAAGTGCTTTTTATCCCCCACGCGGCTGCGAGCACGGCTCACTTCTGTCTCCGGTTTCGTTAACTTGTTTTTTGGACCCCCCGGGCTCCAGCTGGGCCGAGGAGGATTCTCACTTTCTGCGCATATTCCCCGACACGACTGCGTCCGGGTCACACGTGCACCGGGGGTACACTGAGGGAGAAACGACAAGCGTGTGCACGAGAGCGAGGTAGAGAGGCATTCGTACGGACATGTCCCCGCCCCCTTCTCTTTTTTTTTTTTGTGGTGATGTTACCTTGATGCGAGGGAGGTGGGGGTGAAGGGAGAGGAAAGTGAAAAGAGATCGGGTTAACTCATTGTGTGACTGAGGGTTACAAGCAAAGGGCCGGTCCTGCAGGACTACTAACAGGAACAGCATTCCTGCTGTGAAAAAAGTTCAGGAACGTTGTTCCCATGCGTTGCTGCAGGACTCGAGCCCTGTTAATTCTGTTTTAAATTATTGCTTCTGCTAACCATGTCAGCTACTTATTGTACAGAAAATTATTACAAGAAGTGGAGCGACATTTAGGTGATCAACCCCTTCCCACATGCATCAAAGTTTAAAAAAATGAAGAAATAGATTGTAGTCATTGTAGTCATATGTTCAAATTCATATGTTCGCATGTATGGAAAGAAAAATTGAGATAATAATAGTGCAAATCTGTATAAATAATGTGTAAATTGCACCTCTCATACAGTGCTACTCAACACATTTATGCATTTAATAATTTTAATCATTAAACAAATTGCATCTACACATAAAACATTAAAACGTAATAAGGTGCACGATAGTTGCATAAAATAAAACAAAATGAGTAAACAGATAACTGCTTACTAGATATGGTGGTGAGTACACCGGTATATGTGCCCGTGACTCACAGAACACGCTTTGCCACACTGGGAGATGTCTCATACGGAATTGGTTAGGCGGGATATAAAGTGGAGTCCACGCTGCCAGCTGGTTCGCTGATCTGTTCCCTTGCAAAGTGCCGTTCAAAGATTTTTCCCGGCTTTCGCTTGGCTCCTCCCACCTTCCGTGCGTGTTGACGTCGTCTACGCGTTTCGCCGTGCACAGACGGCTTCGTCAGGACGTAATGAAGCTTCTCAGCTACTTATTGGTTCCATATTACAATTGCAGATTGATGATATTATCAGGTGTAAAGGTAATAATTACCTGCTATAACTCTATGAGCTGAGACTCAATAGAGAGTCAGGAGTTGCTGACATTTCATAACAGCAGCAACATTTACAAGAAGGCTAAAGCTGTCATACCAGCAGCTCTAATTAATATGAGATGAGAAAGGGGAGAGCTAGAGATTCAGAGAGAGCTAGAGTTAGACAGAGAGAGCTAGAGCTTTAAATATAGAAACATTATACTGTGTGGCAATCTTTGTATTACAGCTCTGTGTAATCCATCATAATGCCCCTGGCTGTACCCAGCTCTTTGTACCCTGGCTCTGAAGGACAGATTGAACAGTGAAGCAAGCCTCTGCCATGGTTCTGCTTGGTAATGCTATAGTTTGGAGAGACACACAGGGAGGTAAGGAGGGGTTAAGAGTCACAAAGGGGTAAGGGGAGTTGAATCACACTAAGTGGGGTTATGAGATGCACACAAGGAGGAAGATACAGTAAGTGGCTAAAGGAGGGTTAGAAGAGACATCCAATGAGAGTAAGCAGCACAATAAGGTAGGAGGACTTATTAGAGAAAAGTAGGTTATACCGGGGATTAGGAGAAATACATAAGGTATTAAGTGGGAATAAATGAGAGACTAAAATAAGTTTAAAAAAAAAAAAAAACGTGTTTAGGAGAGACAGGCATGATGTAAGGGTAATTACTATGTTTGTATGCGAGAGATGAGTATTGCAGCAGGTGAGAAAATATAATGTAAATAATAGATCTAGCACTCTGTGATGAAGAGTGTATTTTGCAATTTATATTCTGAATTGAAAATGTGCCAGGAAGTTTGTAGCTCTTTTTTGAAAGGGAAGACATCACATTTTTACTTGCATGTAGCTAGTTGGGAATCAGCATAATATTTGCACACTTCATTAATTTCATTATTTATTTTTCACCATAATCACGTAATACCAGGGGGGGAAAAAAAACGATATACAAGCAAAACTTGCATTTGCATACAGTTTCTCTAAAACGGGAGCTTTATTTCCACCCAAATTAAGTAGCCTAGCCTGATTCATTCTCTGCTGCTGTATTTGTCCTCTCTTTCTACATTACAGTTCTTCTGGTAAGTAGCCAGACTATGTCAATTAACAGTAAGCCTATCCCCTATGAACAGAAGTAAGTCCTGTGATCATGTTCAGCTAAGATCAAGGATTAGTAAATCAGCATGGCACCAGATTGCAGACAGTATTAAAACTCCACATGCCTACAAGCTAACGAAGCTATTTTAAATGCTGACTAGATGTAGGGAATAGAATCTCATGGTTACACAGAGGCTTATTTTACCATTCCTTTACAATCAATTACAAGTTTATTTAAATAAGCACTGATTTAATCAGTGTGCCCTGATCAAATACCCGTGAGCAAGTACTTGCAACTTCCACTATTAATATCTTATCGTGCCTTCCCTATCCAATTAGACATATTTTATTACACAGCGATGAATTATAGAAAGCAGACAGACTTTGTTTTGCCCTCAAACAATGAAAATGCTTCCAAGTAATTTGTGTTACGTAGCAGGTAGTGACCATCTCTAGGGGTATTCGGGTTCCATCAATCATTGCTGATTTATAAAGGAGAATAATACAAGTAACAAGTTCCAACATAGGTTTGTAAAATATACTCTGCTATTTTTTTTTTCTTCACAGCAGGTTCATTCTTCTCAGATAAAGTAGCAAGTGATGAGGTTGATGCTTTTCGACTTCATACATGGCTAAGGCGTTCCACTGGGACTGTGTTGCTCAACTAAAGTGCCAGGGTCACAATGAGTGATATTTTTTAGCAGTGGATCAGCAGGAAAAATAAAATATGCTCAAGTAAAACAAGCCTTGTATTTATGTTTCCTTTAGCAAGCTAGGAGAGGAAGTTTGAGATCAAATTACCTAGATCAAATGATATCCCATGCATTGAACGTGTAACATTGGCCCAACCGTTTCAAAGTAAAATATTGCGTATACCTATAACCATACCTTTTTGATGACAGTAATATCCAAGAAAAAGAACACATTTCCATGTAAATAATTTTCTATGAAGGTAGAATTGACAGAGCGAGAATAAAGCAGCACTGACACTTTTTGAGGACTTAGCAGAATTTGCAAAGATCCCCGAAAGTGACATCGCTGGGGGTCCGTGGGCAGGTGGTGGGCACAGGCAAGCTCTACTTACAGGTAGCGCCATCTTCTTCCAGTCGATCTTATTGTGGAGCTGATGTCAGCAGCTGATGTCACTGCTGTACTCTTGTGCAGCATTGAAGTCTATGAAGGGATCCCACAAGCCCACAGCATCCTCCATAGATAAAGCCAAAACCCTGCAGCCATCACTGTTGATGGCTGGTGAAGTGACACTCTAGATGACGGTAGCTCCACACAGTGTCTAAAAGTGTCAGGAATAAGAAATATACAGAGACAAAGTAGTCCCTACTTTGTCTCAGTAAATCTCTTGACTGGGATATGTCCCAGTCAATGTGAGTATTTCATAAAGATCCAATCTATGAGGAAATACTAATTGTTGAAGGGGGGGGAGAGGGGGGGTAACAGTGCCACTTAAACAGTTTTTGACTCAGGAACATGCTGTAACAAGGATGCTTTCAATGATACAGGCATTTCCATTGGTACAAATTTCAGCGATAGAAGCTGGTAAAATGTAGGTACTCTTTGCTCTGCAATGTCTCTAATGTAAAAGGAACATATCACCACATCATTTTGAGTGCTTTTTGGTATGCCACAGTATATACCGATATATATATACTAATATTCGCCTTTTCAAACCCTTCTCTGCTAACATTGCCATCATCTATCGTCCCCCTGGTTCCCCTCTCCTCTTCCTTGACCACTTTGCTGCCTGGCAACCCTACTTCCTCTCTTCCAACATTCCATCCCTAATTCTTGGAGACTTCAATATTCCCATTAACCCACCTTTAACCCCAGCAGCCTCTAAACTACTTTCAATTACTTCCTCCCTTGGACTATTGCAGTGGGCTAATTCTCCCACTCATGTAGCTGGCAATACCCTCGACCTTATTTTCTCCTATTCATGTACATTATCTAATATCTGCAATACTCCATTTCCTCTCTCTCATCACCACCTCTTATCGTTTGCTCTCAATTACCCCCTCACCCAACAACCTCAGCCTAACCCCCCTCAGCTCAGGAGGAACCTTAACTCTATTGACCTCCAGCAGCTGTCGGCTGACATTGATTCACAACTGCTATCCATCCCTTCCCTCTCCTGTCCCTCACTGGCCATCTCCACATATAACACTACCCTCACATCTGCCTTGAACACTGCAGCCCCACTCCAAACATGCACCACGAGGAGAACATGACCCCAACCTTGGCATAATAAATCAACACGCTATCTGCAGAGTTGCTCCCGCTGTGCTGAAAAACATAGCCCGCATCCGCCCCTTTCTTACGCAAGATGCTACCAAGGAGCTTGTCCATGCTCTAGTAATTTCCCGCATGGATTACTGTAACCCTCTCCTGATTGGTCTCCCCAAAAGCCGTACTGCCCCGCTACAGTCTGTAATGAATGCTGCAGCTAGACTGATTTTCCTAGCCAGTCGGTCCTCTCACACCTCGCCCCTCTGCCAGTCCTTACATTGGCTCCCTGTATCCTATAGGAGTCAATTCAAAGTGCTAACCCATACATTTAAAGCACTGAACAATTCCAGCCCCTCTTATATCTCTTCACTGATCCAGAGGTATGCCCCTCCTCGTACCCTCCGCTCTGCCCGCGACCACCTCCTGACCGCTGCTCGCACCCGTACGGCCAACTCACGCTTGCAGGACCTCTCACGGGCGGCTCCTCTCCTATGGAATAACTTGCCTACTGCCATCAGACTCTCCCCTAGTCTTCAATCATTTAAGAAGGGCCTTAAATCACATCTCTTCAGGAAAGCTTATGGCCTCCCAGAGTAATCTCTCCCTTACATACCTGTCTCTTGCTCTCCTATGGGATAGTGCTTTGCTCTCTCCTCCAGCTCTGCTTCACTCCTACTTGATATTTCCTATCCTAATGTTTCGAATACCCCACCTCCTATAGACTGTAAGCTCATTTGAGCAGGGTCCTCTTCAACCTATTATTCCTGTAAGTTTTCTTGTAATTGTCTTATTTATTGTTACATCCCCCCCTCTCAAAATATTGTAAAGCGCTACGGAATCTGTTGGCGCTATATAAATGGCAATAATAATAATAATAATAATAATAATATTCAAGATTTTATTGACCATGCTTTGGTTTTTATTTTAACTTCCAGTTGCTGTGATGTCATTACTAAAAACATTTTATGAGAAGCTGAAACAGACTGTACAAACCTTACATAAAGTATGTTAACTCCACCTGATCTATAAACATACATGTGTTGTTTTTGGTTGAGCACAAAACTCAACGTTTTCTGTACTTGCTCCTCTGAAGGACCAAAAACCATACCCCATAGAACCATCAATAGTAATGTGAATACATGCTTTTTGACTCATGACTCCATCTCTGCCTACTCCTGTGTCACAGTGTGCTAGGGGAGGCAGGTGTGATGCGCTCACTCACTGGGCACCACGTAAACTTTGGTGCCCCAGGAGTGGGGTGCACGCTGTGCACTCCTCCCAGCTGGCAGCTGGATCTGCAGCTCTTCGGCGGTGCACAATGAGTGAAAGGTGGCAGGAAAATATACAGTTTCATACAATATTCATAACTCCCAAAATATACATACAATCTCCATAAAAATATCCATATTCTGAATCAGCATACTCCATATACAAACGTACTCAAAAATCATACAATTCCCTCCAGTGTTTTAAAAGTTAGGTGGAAGTCCTATTTGACCGACTGCAAGCATGGCTTTCCTGCCCAAAAGAGTTCCATAGATTTGGGCTGTGTGGGCGGTCTATTTTGTTCTCTATCCTGGAGATAATTGGCTTAAGTAACTGTAGTAAACTCAATTATCTCTAGGTTCAGAAAATATCACCAAGTTACAACTGCAACAAAACAGATTAAAATACATAACTAATATTCTATAGAACTGAACCCCCACATTTGATCTGAGCGCTCAATATAGCTGGACAGCGCTCAGATCCCACGAACACAGTCAAATCGCCATGGGTTAAACAATAGCAAGGGCTGATGAGAGATTGAGGAGGGACAAAGCAGCCAGTTTCAACTGGTCTGGCAGTGTCCCTGGGACAACACCCTGCTGGAGAACACTGGGACAGGAAACGGGGGAGGGGAAGAGGCACACCTTCCCATGGATTCGAAGGGGCAGAAAAAGTGTCCCAAAATCCAATAAGCCCAAACAGACTTTTTAAATGGCAATACTTCCCAGGGGCCATAATCACAAGGCAAGAGGCTGGTAGTTAGTCCTCTCCAGGCACAAGTGGCGAAGGGCACTTCGTCACACTATCCTAACCCTACACTTACCTGAAGCTCCAAAGTGCAGAAGTGCCGAACCGTGGTGAAGTCCCGAGTGCCGAACCGTGGTGAAGTCCCGAAATGCCGAAGTCCTGAATTTCGGAATGCCAAACCGAATATTTTTCCCATGCACATCCCTAGTAAGTATTTGAACTGCCTTGTTCTCACAACATGCGCTGAACTAGGTAATGTTAGCACTCTATCATTCTCTGGTCATAGCCTTTAGCTTAATATTATATTTTTATCTCTTACGAATGTGTCTCACAAATTGACTTCTCGGAACAGTTTCTCTTTATTCAGCTGAATTGACAGTACACAGTGTTTTGTAATCAGCTATTTTATGGTGACTTGTGGCTGGAATAAAGCTACTATTATCTGTTTCTGAAAAATTATAGTGTTAATTTAATTTTCTTTTATATACATTTCAAACACTATCCTATCCTTAGAGTTATTAAAAGTAAACCTTAAATTTTTGTGATTAAAATGTAAATATTGCTGAAAAAAGTTAAAGATGCAATACTACTCTGCCAAATAAAATAATAGTCATCTATATATCATTGACAGAAAACCAAGTGTATTCATCTTACCACTTGCCAAAAATAATTATAGCTTAAAATGTATACAGTACATTTAACCAAACATTCTATGTTCTATGTTCAATTCTGAATAACTTTGCAGGGAAAATTGGATGGACTCCCACCCTTGTAGGTGCGTAATCACCATATATAATGATGACACATCCTCTGTTACCAAAAAATAACCATCCCTCCAAACCACTTACGACAAGATATTAATAACTGGTATAGTGTCCCTAAGATAAGATTTCAGTTTACCAAATCCTTTTTGTAAAAATCTGTCAACATATAGGGAGGAGCCGGAGGTAACAGAACCAATACCTGATGTGATAGGTCCACTAGGTGGTTTCTGTAAATTCTTGTGTACCTTGGGCTCCATTTTGACATCCCTGATTTCTGGTATACTTGACTTATGGCTTTCCTTATCATTGGGTCTCATTCTGTGTCCCTGACCTCAGCAAGTATTTTGACTATTCTCAGGTATGTTAAGTCCGGTCTTTCTAAAGTCCAGTTATATGTCATCCTTAGTCCTAGGTGTGATACTATTCTGCATGCTGGATGAACTATAATCCTGACATTACAACATGGCTATAGATCTTGCAGACTTGTGTCAGCACATAGTAGCTTGCGAGGGAAAGCTAGAGGAAAATGATCACTGCATGGATCAATTTTCCCAAGCTTTCAATACGCTCTTAATATGTATGGCTCATTTGCAGCCTGAAGTTCCTCCGACAAGTACACCCCCGGCTACCATACCTACACCTATAGTATATAAAGCACCTACTATCTCCCTATCTCCACCCACGCATTTTGGAGGTAATAGTCAAGAATGTTGGGGATTCCTTAATTAAATTGAGTATAATTTTGAAGCCTCACCTGGGCCCTTCCCCACGGATAGAGCTAAAATTGGGTACTTAATGAACCAACTGAAAGGTAAAGCTTTAGCTTGGGACAATCCATTATGGGAGAGTGATAGGACTATTGCCTATAATTACCATGAATTCCTTGCGGAATTCAAATTAATTTTTGAACCATTCGGACGGCAGAACAATGCTGCCACTACCCTAATGCGTATCAAACAAGGGAACCGTTCTGTCTCAGATTATGCCATAGAATTCCGAACTCTGGCTTCTGAGGTAGACTGGACTAATAACGGATTATCACTGCATTGCAGAGGGATTATTTTAAGCTATCCTTGATGAAATTGCAGCCAAAGAACTACCAGGGAGGTTAAATGAATACATCACTTATGTGATGCATTTCGATAACCGACTTAGGAACAGGGAGATAACTAGAAATAGAACCAGATGTATGAATATTTCACTGGCACCTCGCTTCTCCAGTTCTGTTGTCCCTGGCTCTTCTGTGCAGTTTGAACCTGAACCTATGCTGTAAGGGGTTATGAGACTGTCAGAGGCAGAGAAACAGTTCAGGAGAAAAGAAGGCCTCTGCTTATACTGTGGCAAGAAAGGACACATAAGAAATGCTTGTCCCATACGCCCAGAAAACTTGCGCACCTAAGAGCCATGAGGGGATCAGCCTTAAGTGTGATGTATACGTTCCCTGGTACTACCCAAAGTAGATTTCTCCTTAGTGTTGCTGCTCAATGCAATAAGATACGTTTTACGTGTAACGCCTTGATTGACTGCAGAAAATGCATGAAATTTGCCAGTAAACACCTCCTACCCATCAAGGATAGATCTTCACCCCTGGCCGTCGAGGTCATTGATGGGAGACCACTCTCTCAGCCTCTTATTACCCACAAAACACTGCCTATCACTGTCACGATAGGATTTACGGCGATGTATTGATTATAAGGCATTAAACAAGATCACCATCAAAAAAAGCTTATCCCATTCCCCTTATCTCAGAATTGTTTGACAGACTCCAGGGTGCTAAGGTGTTTACCAAACTCGACCTTAGGAGTGCTTATAATTTGGTAAGGATTAAGGAGGGACATGAACGGAGAACTGCATTTAACACAAGAAATGGTCACTATGAGTATCTTGTCATGCCCTTCGGATTATGTAATGCTCCAGACGTATTTCAGGATCTCATTAATGATGTTCTCAGAGACTACATTTATAATTTCGTATTGGTATATCTGGATGATATACACATTTATTGCCCTAATCTCCAGACTCATCATGTGTCAGGATCGGGACAGGGATCCAACACGCAGAGTACAAACAGGTACAGGATACGTATACCGGACCTTAGAATGGCCGGACTAACGTACGGAGAGTATAGAGAATGGTCAGAGACAAGCCGAGGTCGAGGGAACGAGAGGACAGGTAAGCGAAGAACAAGCCGGGTCAAGGATAACAGAGGTAAACAGAGTAAGTCAAACAAGCCGGGTCGGAACCAAAGGGATAACAGAAAATACCAGAGCACTGTGTGACTAGACAGGCTAGAACCACGACAGGGCAATGAGCAAATGGGAGAAGCAAGTTTAAATACCCTGGCTCGGAGGAAGAGACACGCCTCCGACGAGATCTGATTAGTCTCTAAAGGATTGAGTGACAGGTCGTTCCGGGCTGGCGTCATAACGTCGGTTTCCGGACGTCCTGCTACAAAAGGAAGTGACTCCCTCGCGGCCGGCGTTTACGTGACCGGGAGGACCGCGAGGAACAGAGGAAACAGCCCGTCCGGGCTGATAGACGTCTAAGTCTCTGCCTCTCTCGGAGGTAGAGACTTCAGGTACCCTGACAGTACCCCCACTCTCAGATACGCCCTGCGGGAGTGAAACGCCCTGCGGAGACGAGGAGCATGAACATCCTCTTGAGGTACCCAACTCCTCTCCTCAGGACCATATCCCTTCCAATCGACCAGATATTGTACTCTCCCCCGGGAGATTCGAGAATCGATAATAGAGTTAACCTCATACTCCTCCTGACCCTCCACCTGAATAGAGCGAGGAGAGGACGTTGTGGAGGAAAATCTGTTGCAGACTAGTGGTTTTAGCAATGAAACATGAAATGAGTTAGGGATGCGTAAAGCAGTTGGAAGAGCTAGACGATACGCAACTGGGTTAATCCGAGTCAGCACCCTGTAAGGTCCAATATAACGAGGAGCGAATTTCATGGAAGGTACTTTTAAACGGATGTTTCTTGTACTCAACCATACTCTATCACCTGGAACAAACACCGGAGCCGCCCTTCTACGTTTATCAGCGTGTTTCTTAACCAGCATAGAATTGTGCAGAAGAATTTGTCGAGTCTGATCCCACAACTTCCTCAAATTGGCAACATGAACATCAACCGACGGTATCCCTTGGGAAGGGGAGACCGAGGGAAGAATAGATGGAAGAAAGCCATAATTCATGAAGAAGGGGCTTGAATGAGTAGAATCACAAACGAGATTGTTGTGTGCAAACTCCGCCCAAGGAATCAAACCAACCCAATCGTCCTGGTGTTCAGAAACAAAACAACGTAAATATTGTTCAATTTTTTGGTTGGTGCGTTCAGCAGCTCCGTTAGACTGAGGATGATAGGCAGAAGAGAAATTCAATTTGATACCCAGTTGAGAGCAGAAGGACCTCCAAAAACGGGAAACAAATTGGGAACCTCTGTCAGATACAATTTGGGAGGGTATCCCATGTAATCGAAAAATTTCCCTTGCGAATATCTCTGCCAATTCGGGTGAAGACGGGAGTTTAGGCAGAGGAATGAAGTGAGCCATCTTGGTGAATCTGTCAACCACGGTGAGGATGACAGTCTGTCTTTTAGAGATAGGCAAATCGACAATGAAGTCCATAGCTAAACAGGACCATGGTTTCTCTGGAACCTCTAAGGGATGCAGAAATCCACATGGAAGCGTATGAGGTTGCTTAGTCCTAGTACAGACCTCACAAGTATCGATGAAATCTTTAATATCCTTACGCAAAGCAGGCCACCAGAAATCTTTGGAGATTAAAGCATACGTCTTGCGAATGCCAGGATGCCCAGCTACCTTGCTGTTGTGGAAACACCGCAACACTTCCAGTTGGAGAGCAGGAGGAACGAAGTGTCTATCCCCAGGAGTCTGTTCAGGAGCTAGATGTTGTAACTTTATGATCTCGGTAAGCAACGGAGAATGAATCCTGAGATTCGTGTTAGCGATGATATTACATTTAGGAACTATCGAGGAAAGAACTGGCTCAACTATAGTGGACGGTTCATATTGGCGAGACGAAGCATCGGCTTTGGAGTTCTTAGAACCAGGTCTATAAGTCAGCACATAATTGAAGTGAGTCAGGAATAGGGACCAACGAGCTTGCCTGGCGGATAGGCGTTTAGCCTCCCCAATATAGGACAAGTTCTTGTGGTCCGTTAAAATAGTAACGGGATGTAAGGTCCCCTCTAATAAATGCCTCCACTCCTTAAGAGCCATAATGACCGCTAACAGTTCCCTGTCACTGATGTCATATCTGCTTTCAGGACCAGATAGTTTCTTAGAGAAAAACCCACAAGGGTGTAACGGTTTGTCCACCCCTAACCTTTGTGACAGAACAGCCCCTACTCCCGTCTCAGAGGCATCGACCTCGAGTAGGAACGGCAGAGTCGTATCAGGATGAACCAAAATTGGGGCAGAAGCAAAAAGTTCCTTGAGCGTCTTGAAAGCAACAAGGGCCTCAGTAGACCAGGTCTTAGTATTAGCCCCTTGTTTGGTCATATTGGTAATAGGCGCAATAATAGAAGAGTATCCCTTAATAAAGCGCCTATAATAATTAGAGAAACCAATAAACCTCTGAATAGCCTTGAGTCCCTTAGGCAATGGCCAATCTAAAATAGATTGGAGTTTGTCAGGATCCATCTTAAAGCCCTCCCCAGAAATCACGTACCCAAGAAAGTCTATCTGAGACTGGTCAAAACTGCATTTCTCCAATTTACAGTATAGGCCATGTTGCAGAAGTTTGAGCAATACCTTTCTGACTTGTCTGTGGTGGGTCTCAATCTCCCTAGAGTGTATAAGTATGTCATCCAGGTATACAATGACACAATCATGTTGAAACTCCCTAAGAACTTCATTAATCAAATCCTGAAAGACTGCCGGAGCATTACAAAGACCAAATGGCATAACCGTGTATTCATAGTGACCATAACGGGTATTGAACGCCGTCATCCACTCATGTCCATCCTGGATTCTCACCAAGTTATACGCCCCTCTGAGATCTAACTTGGTGAAAATTTTAGAGCCCTTTAAACGATCAAACAGCTCGGTAATCAAAGGAATGGGATAGGCATTTCTGATGGTTATCTTATTCAAACCTCGGTAATCAATACAAGGTCTCAAAGTGCCATCCTTCTTTTTAACGAAAAAAAAACCAGCCCCGGCGGGGGAAGAGGATCTCCTAATGAATCCTTTTTCTAGATTCTCACGAATATATTCCTCTAGAACTGAGTTTTCTTGAGTGGATAGAGGATATACATTACCCCTCGGAGGCATAGTACCAGGTAAAAGCTTAATTTTACAATCAAATGACCTGTGTGGAGGTAAGGTATCGGCATTCTTCTTGTCAAATACTGCTTTTAAGTCCTGGTAGATGAACGGTATCTGTCCCTCTGTAGACTGAGTGGAACTACCCGGTGTGTTTATTACAGCCAATGGGGAAACCCTGTGTAAACACTTCGCCTGGCAGCCCTGACCCCATGAGAGTATCTCCCCTAACTCCCAATCGATAATAGGGTTATGTCTTTTTAACCATGGGTACCCCAGGACTATGGGGACCGAAGGGGACGAAATGAGCATAAGTGATAAGTTCTCCTCGTGTAAGATACCAACAGTTAAGTTAACGGGTATAGTCTCACGGGAGATAACAGGCTCAAGTAAAGGTCTACCATCTATGGCCTCAACGGCCAAGGGTGTATCCCTTAACTGGGATGGGACAGTGTGTTTAGTAGCAAAAGCTTGGTCGATAAAATTCTCAGCAGCTCCGGAATCTATCAAAGCCATAGTCTTTAGTACTCCCTTCTCCCAAGTTAAAGAAACTGGTAGCAGAAGCCTGTGATCTTTATAATTATGAGTAGAGGACAAAATAGAAACACCCAAGGCCTGTCCTCTAGAGAAACTTAGGTGCGAGCGTTTCCCGAACGATTAGGACAATTCAGGCGTAAGTGACCTCTGACTCCACAATACATGCATAATCCCTCTCTTCTCCTGTACTGTCTCTCCTCTTCTGAGAGGCGAGTATTGCCTATCTGCATAGGTTCAGGAAACAGTGAGGTAGTGGAGTCAGGACTTTGAAATGCGGGAGCTAATTTAAAGGAAGGTCTAAGGTTCCTCTCTCGAGTGTTTTGTCTCTCTCTTAAACGCTCATCAATACGAGAAATGAACGAAATTAAATCCTCCAAAATTTCAGGGAGTTCTCTAGTAGCAACCTCATCAAGGATTACGTCTGATAATCCGTTCAAAAATACATCCAAATAAGCCTGCTCATTCCACTTAACTTCTGACGCCAGAGACCTGAACTCTAGTGCATAATCCACGAGAGTTCGGTTCTCCTGTCTCAGGCGCAACAGTAATCTGGCTGCATTGACCTTTCTACCAGGAGGGTCAAAAGTTCTTCTAAAGGCAGCTACAAAGGCATTATAGTTATATACTAACGGGTTATCGTTCTCCCATAGTGGGTTGGCCCATCTCAGAGCTTTCTCAATGAGTAAGGTGATAATAAATCCAACCTTTGCCCTATCTGTAGGATAGGAGCGAGGTTGTAATTCAAAGTGGATACTGATCTGGTTAAGGAAACCACGACACTTCTCAGGTGAGCCACCATAACGTACTGGTGGTGTAATACGGGAAGAGGCACCTACAGTGGCTACCTCTAGGCCTGAGCTCACAGGAGAAATAGAAGTAGTACGCGTCTCCTCTGGCGGGTTATTAGCATGAGACAATAACGCCTGTAGTGCTAGCGCCATCTGATCCATTCTGTGCTCCATGGCTTCGAACCTAGGATCAGAAGGACCAAGCTGACTGTTTGTACTTGCAGGATCCATTGGCCCTGTCGTAATGTCAGGATCGGGACAGGGATCCAACACGCAGAGTACAAACAGGTACAGGATACGTATACCGGACCTTAGAATGGCCGGACTAACGTACGGAGAGTATAGAGAATGGTCAGAGACAAGCCGAGGTCGAGGGAACGAGAGGACAGGTAAGCGAAGAACAAGCCGGGTCAAGGATAACAGAGATAAACAGAGTAAGTCAAACAAGCCGGGTCGGAACCAAAGGGATAACAGAAAATACCAGAGCACTGTGTGACTAGACAGGCTAGAACCACGACAGGGCAATGAGCAAATGGGAGAAGCAAGTTTAAATACCCTGGCTCGGAGGAAGAGACACGCCTCCGACGAGATCTGATTAGTCTCTAAAGGATTGAGTGACAGGTCGTTCCGGGCTGGCGTCATAACGTCGGTTTCCGGACGTCCTGCTACAAAAGGAAGTGACTCCCTCGCGGCCGGCGTTTACGTGACCGGGAGGACCGCGAGGAACAGAGTAAACAGCCCGTCCGGGCTGATAGACGTCTAAGTCTCTGCCTCTCTCGGAGGTAGAGACTTCAGGTACCCTGACATCATGGGCATGTTCAACTAGTTTTACAAACTTCAAAAAAAGAGAGAAAAACTGTCCTTGAGGAGAAACCTGATAGAGGGATGTTAGTATCAAAAAAGATATAGAGTAGGTTTGGTATCCTGTGGGAATAGGTATAAAAATATCATACTTTAATAGGGTAAGTAGACGCCAGTTCTGAGTAGCAGTAGGTGCTGGCTAGCTTCTGGCTGGCACCCAGACTTACTTGCATAAGACAAAACGGGGCGTGTAGGTAAGGGGGTGGTACTATGTTGATATATACTAAAATCACATAGTACCAAACAAATACAGAAATAACAATACAAAATAGAAAATAAATCCACCCTATCCTTTGCTCATAGGCTGGTCCAAAATAATGGACAGTGGCAATAGGAGGGGAAGGGCGAGTAAAGGAAAAGAGGGAGGTGGGGGAGGGGGAAATGGGTGAACGGAGCTAGGCTCAGCAGAGTATGCAGTGCCTAGAGGAGAAAAACTCATTTCAATTATTACAGTGTACTGATAGCGTCCTATGGTAGTTGACCACTAGGGGTCGCTCAAGAGTTAGCTTCAAATCCTGTGAACTTACTTCATTGACACAATAGTATCTAATGTGGGTGTATATACAAGTAAAGGCATAAACTGGTATCCGACAGACTAGAGTAGAATGTAACAAGTCTGTCACTTTGGTCCTAAGCCTAATACTGTCTTGACAACCAACATGGAAAATGAAGTCAGTACGTGATATGAACTCTTAATCGTGGTTTCTCAAAGAAATGGTTAGTCTGAAGGTCAGACACATATACTACAGTAAAACAGAACGGGTACGTATTTGGTTATACCTGTATCTGGCAGGGTGTTAAATGCATATGTAGTTTTGCCCAATTTTACACCCAGCTCGGATAATAAGGTAGATCCGTTGTGTGGGCTATATCTGTAGTGTTGTTTGGGATTCCATGTATCCGATAGTACACTGTAATCCCAGTGCCTAGTTCCCTACGTTTGGTGTCTCCAGACAAATTGAGTCCACTGTTGATCCTGTGTAGCATCTGATTATGCTCACGAATTATCAGGATCCTAACAGTGGTTAGATTAACGGGTCTGGCTCACATACCAGACAGTCTATACTTGGAGAAACCCGGAAAAGGAATAGTGCCTTCATGGGCACTAGTTATAGTAAAGAGAGTGCCAATGAGACGGCACAATAGTAAGTAGGTGAAAAGAGTTATGTACACTGTGAAATGGTTTGCATAAATGAATACCCAAATCGGTATAGAGCTAGCTTTCCGATTCAATTATATCAGAATGTCAAATCCCCAAGATAAATATATACAATGTCCTCTCATAAAAGGATCGGTCTGTTTAGCTGTCTACACTACCGCGGGGTTATAAAGCCCGCTAGGGTAGATATCAGTGAGACAGGTACTGGGAACCGATCGTCAGGTATTTGGAGAAACAAAGTCTTTTTCTTGGGAGGTGACGGAAAGCAGGTAACGGTCTCAGGTTGATGTCGGTATGAACCCGACGCGCGTTTCGCCGTGTTTAGCGGCTCGTCAGGGGGAAATGTCTCCCTCCAGTGGTAAAGTTTATAAATCCCGCCCTGGCAGCTGATTGGTCGAATTTTCAGCTGTCATGGAATGAGAGACTACGGTGGCTCACTAGAGTCAGAAATGTGAGGGAATCACTGTAGTTTGGTTTTGATATATGTACTTGCCGGAATTCTTGTGCAATTAGTTCACAAACTTGCCTCTGAAATTCGAAGCCTTTCAGGAAAATGTTCTTGCAAGTTGTGCAGTAAAGTCCATAAGAGGTGATTGGTATATTAATGATCGTGAGTCCATATTGTTTGTATATGATAGTAAATAATCAATTCGTCATCACCTCTTGGTAATATCATATTTTGACATATTGTATCCACATAGTAGGTGATACAATGAAGTTACAGGAGATGATCTTTTGATACAGGAGTATTATATAGATCAGTGGTGGTATTCTTCCCTTATGTTCTAGGAATGATGCTGGTCTATATGTTCAATAACTCATCCCTATATTAAGTGTAGGGACACCATTTTGGGGGGTGCCCCAATTATGATTAGGAACCAGTGGGTGAGGGGTGATAGTTGGTCGTGCTTGGTCACCCCAAATTACTGGTGGATAAAGGGTGTATAATTAAAATCTTCGTTTAGGCCATGGGGGGCTAAGGTTTTAAAGGTGAAAATCCAATGTGATTCTTTCTGTAATAAGATTTTATTAAAATCACCTTTCCTCGGGTTGGGCATTCGTTTTTCAATGGCCTGGAATCGTAGGTTGTCACTGATGCCATCATGGAAGTTGATGATGTGTTGTGCTACTGTAGTTGGGGTAACAGTATTTTTGACGGAGTTTATGTGCTGCAGGACCCTCCGTCTGAACTGTTGGAAGGTCTTGCCTATATACTGGATCCCACAGCTACACGTGATCAGGTATATCAGTCGGGTGGTACCACAGTTTATCAATGCGTTGGTGACTACACTGATACGTGTTTGAGTGGAGATCACTGATTTGGTGGGTAAGATAAACTGGCAGGCCTTGCAATGGCCGCATTTGTAAGTCCCCTTTAGATCAGAGAGCCAATTTGATGGTGCTGAGGGGGAGGAAAGATGACTATGAACCAGTTGATCCTGTAGGTTAGGTGGTCTCCGTGCTGTTAGGGAGGGGTGGCTAGGTAATATTTTTTGAAGAGCTGGATCATGTTGGAGAATGGGCGAATTCCTTTTGAAGATGTTGGTCATGCATTCCCACCCTTGGTCGAAGGTCGCTATGCAACGGGGGGTCCTGGAGTCTTGTACAGGTCTAGTGAAGTGAAGACTAGTATGCCGATCTGTGCCACTTGCTCGTTGAAATGCCCGTTTAAGAACCCGATTTGGGTATTGTAGTTCTTTGAAGCGGGATTTCAGGAGTTGGCATTCCTTGTAAAAGGTCTCATCTTTTGAACAGTTCCGTCTTGCCCTGAGGTACTGCCCATAGGGGATAGACGCTTTGAGTCGATATGGGTGGTGACTGGTCCAATGTAATAAGCTGTTTGTGGATGTTTCTTTTCTAAAAAGTTCGGTCTGAATAGTGCCGTCTTGTTCCAAGATAATCTTAAGGTCCAGGAACACTAGTTGGTGCTCATCGATTACATGTGTCAAGCTGAGATTAATGTCATTGTCGTTTAGTAACTTGACAAAGTCTTCAAACAGGGTCACGGAACCCGTCCATAGGAGCAGCATGTCATCTATGTACCGGTGCCAGGTTAAAATGAATTCATGAAACTGGCTGAATTTGGTGGTCGTGACGACATGCTGCTCCCACCATCCCAGGAATAAATTGGCGTATGTGGGCGCACACGCTGTCCCCATAGCGGTGCCGGAGATCTGGAGGTAGTAGACACCGTTAAACACAAAGTAGTTGTGTGTCAAGACAAACTCGAGTGAGGCCAAGATGAAATCCTTTTGTGCATCATTGTATGAGGTGTTGTCTAGAAAAAACCTGCAGTACCTCAGGGCAAGACGGAACTGTTCAAAAGATGAGACCTTTTACAAGGAATGCCAACTCCTGAAATCCCGCTTCAAAGAACTACAATACCCAAATCGGGTTCTTAAACGGGCATTTCAACGAGCAAGTGGCACAGATCGGCATACTAGAAACCCTCTATCAGGTTTCTCCTCAAGGACAGTTTCTCTCTCTTTTTTTGTACTTTATATTTTGAGGGTTACCCCCTCCCTGTCCGGTCACACTTGACAACGTTATGGGCCAACCCACTTCTTTAGTTTTACAAACTTTGCTAAAAAAAAACTGGCTATATTGTAAACTTGACAAATAATAAAATGTGCAAATATAATGAGCACTCACAAGATGTAGAGGAATAAATCACAGAAGGGTGCCTCCCCTGGTAGTATGGGGGGCTATAACCAGGACACCTCTTCCTTTAGCAAACTGCTGCAAGTATGGAGAGCCGGACTCAGGATACAGGTCAAAAACTGCTTTTATTTATCCAAAATATAAAATAGAGCTAAAAAAGCCTTAAAAATACAAAGGTTGCTTAGGAGTAATCCTACATGTTTCAACCAAAATAGGGCTTCCTCATGGAATCTCCCAAAGTTTGTAGCAACATAATACAAAAAACAATAAAATAATTTAACAAGGTAACAAAATACTATAAAGCAGAATAAAACCCTCCCCCCTGAGTCTCTCTTTATAAATGGCTCTTGATTGTTGGAACCTCGTGTGTTTCCACGAATAACGTAGCTGTTCGAAATCTTCTCTAATGATTTTCAAATTGCCCGGTCTGATCGGCATTCACTTCCTGGTTCCTTGCGTCATTTCCGGTGCACTGTCCTTCCTGGGCGCATTATGATGACATTTTCGTTCCATACGGCTATGCCCTGCGTTCCACCCTCGATATCACTCTTTATGTCTGAATTACAAAAATAAACTTACAAACAGTCATTCATATAAGTTAATGTTTTTCTGCTTATGTAAGTGGGATAATTTTATCAAATCCATTTGATATTTACATGGGGAAATCTGCTTGGGTAAGGGAATAAGTGTCTAGTTTCATCTCCAAATGGATTTTGAATGCACTCAAACTGTTTTAACTGGTTTATTCTATTTTATTTTATTTCATCTATTTTATTTCACTTATTTTCTTTTCATTTTCTCATACATTAGGCTCATTTTTCCATAGGGGGAAAAAAAACTGGACACTGGTCCCCATGTACACCCAAGGTTCCAACAATCGAGCCCTTTACAAAAAAAACGCTTGTTTTTTAAGGTGGACCCACGTAAACTAGAAGCTGTTTTACACTGGCCATTACTCAATGGGTTAAAAGGCATTCAAATGTTTATTGGGTTTGCAAATTATAATAGTAGATTCATCAAAGGTTTCTCTACTGTAATAGTACCCATCACCAATATGACTTGAAAGGGGGTTGACTGTAATATATGGTCTAAAGAAAAGCTTTTGAGCTACTTAAAAAAATATTCACTTCTGCTGACATATTGGTACACCCTGACACTAGCAAACCCTTCATACTAGAGGTAGATGCCTCTGAGACATGGGTTGGGGTTGTCCTTTCTCAGAGGGAGTCAGGATACCCCTTTGCATTGGTTCTTTTCTATAAAGTTGTCACTAGCAGAACACAACTATGATATTGGTAACAGGGAATTGATTGCCATTATCCTAGACCTGAAAGATTTCTGTTCGTCCACACCTCACCCTTCTGTCAGTCCCTGCATTGGTATCCTGTAAGATATATGTCCCATCTAGGCCCTTACGCTCTGCTGAAGACTTACGTCTATCTTCTGTCCGAACTCCCACCTCTGATGCTCACCTTCAAGACTTCTCGAGGGCTGCACTGTTCCTATGTAACTCACTTCCCTCCTCTGTTAGATGCTCACCCAGTCTCCACTCCTTCAAAAAATTCATTAAAAACCCTTCATAAAAAGCGTATCAATTAAACTGTTAATAGCTCCCAACTGATTCCTCTCTTGCAACTGTCATTAGTCTAATACTATCCTTACCTTTTGTGTCACTTTACCCCACTCCCTCTAGCATGTAAGCTCATTGGGCAGGGCCCTCAACCCCTCTGATCCTGTGGGTCCAACTTGTCTGGTTACAACTACATGTTTGTTCGTCCATGCACTGTAAAGTGCTGCGGAATTTGTTGGCGCTATATAAATAATAACATAATAATAATAATCTTTTAGAAAGTTCCAAGGACCTTCTCCTGATCATAACTGATCACAAGAACTTGGCATACATTGGAGATGCTAAAAGGCTGTCTTCTAGACAAGCTAGATGGTCATTGTTCTTGTCACGCTTTAACTTTATCATCACGTACAGGCCTGGTCCTAAGAACATTAAGGCGGATGCCCTATCTAGGCAATTTGACCTGGAGGTGGAACAAAAACAAGAAATCTCTCCCATCATACCACCTGAATGTATCATTGACTCTACGTTTCTTTCCTTGTCTTCTCCTCTTCTTTGTGCTATAATTGCAGCTCAGACTCAGGCACCTAATGATAAACCTCAAGATAGATTGTTTATTCCGTTAGCTGGTCATCCAGGTATTGCTAAAACTGTCTCTGCTGTCTCTAGGTAATTTTGGTGGCCATCTCTTAGAAAGGACATCAGAGAGCATGTGGAGGCATGTACTATTTGTGCGGCTTCTAAGGTTCCCCATAAACTACCTTGTGGGCTATTACAACCGCATCCTATTCCCAGTATTCCATGGTCTCATTTGTCTATGGACTTTATTGTGGAACTGCCAATTTCTAAAGGCTAAAACACCATCCTAATGGTTGTTGACCGCTTTTCTAATGGCACACTTTGTTCCGCTGGCTAATATATTTATATGTGAAATTGTCAGATTACATGGTATTCCGCTTAATATTGTGTCAGACAGGGATTCCCAATTTGTGTCACGATTTTGGAGAGCAGTTAAGAAACAGGTATAAAATTATCATTTTTGTCATCATACCATCCTCAAACCAATGGTGCAGCTGAGAGAGCCAACCAATCATTGAAACAATATTTGAGATGTTTAATTAATGCACTCAGGAAAACTGGTCTGATTTGCTACCATGGGCCGAATTCACCAGAAATAACGCAACCCATGACTCATCTGGACATAGTTGTGTACGGTTGTCATCCTACTGTCCTTCCTGCGGTATTCTCTGACCATGTTATTCCCGCTCTGTATACATGAGGCCTGGACTAGAGTCCACACGACTTTAGAAACAGATGCTGCTTGTTTCAAAATGCAAGCTGATAAGAAGCGTGGTGCCAACCCTGGTTAGCAGGTGGGTGACAGGGTATTGCTCTCCACACGCAATATTAAATTCACGGTTCCTAGCATGAAGTTTGCACCCAGGTTTATTGGCCCCTTTAGAATAATTCACAGGATTAAATCTGTGTCTTATTCTCTGGCTCTCCCCTCCTCTATGCGTATTCCTAATATGTTTCATGTATCCATCCTTAAGCCCCTTATCTGTAGCAAGTATACCACCCCCTCATTTGGTTGTTTCTGGACATGAGGAGTATTTGCAGTATTTGGTTGATTGGAAGGGTTATGCGCCTGCCAATCGTTCTTGGGTTTCTGCTTCAGGTATACATGCAGGCCGCAAAATCCGTTCCTTCCATGGTTTCCACTCAAGCCTTTGAATGCAGGGTGTGTTGGTAGGGCTGTGTTTGCGTTTGAATGCAGGGATGTATATGTATGTTGTGTTGGTGTTTCAATGCAGGGGTATGTTTGTGTGCATTGTTGGTGTCTGAATTAGGGGACATGTTTGTGCATAGTTTAGGTGTTTAAATGCAGGGTGTATTTGTGTGCAGTGTTGGTGTTTAAATGCTGGGATGTATGCACTGCTAGACATATAGATACGATACACATACTAAGACAGACACACATATACACACAGACACAAAGGTATACATACACACATATACAGACACACACAGAAAAAGGCACATCTACACACTTACACACATAGGAATACACACAGATGCCCAGATATGCATACATACTTACATATATACAGACACAGATATGTACACATACTCATATACACACAGACACACAGGAACACATATACATTGACACACACACACACTGACATAAATATGCACGTACACTCAGACACAGGTACACATGCACACTGAAATATATAGACACACAAGTACACTTACGTGTGTGTGTGTGCGCGTGTGCATGTGTGCCTCTCATTGAGATATACCTGAACTCCCTTCCTCCCAGCAGGCTGAGGAAGAAAAGTAATACTCAAATTCCAGTGAAATCCGATTTGTGGGCTTCACAAGTCATATGCAGCCACCATACACTATGTTTGACGGCCCTACTAATTTATTCTTCTAATTTTATTCGAATACAAATATTTTTTTTAAATTGTGTGACCACAATAATGGATTTTTAATGGATTTTTTTTTTATTTTGTAGATTTGTATTCAAATATTGTTCATAAAGTGCATGAAGCCATTTTCTTAACTTTTATTTATTATACTTTTTTTTTAGCCTTACCTTTTTTTTCTCTTTTTAAATTAGATTTATTCTCTGATATTTTGAAAACATTTAGATGATAGTCCACACAAATTGAATTTCTCCTTGTTCTACCTTTCCTTGCTTTTTAAAAGCAATTTATATAAAATCAAATTTAGGGAAGTTGGTTAGATAACCCATGAAACACATGTAAGGCTTATTTGCATGAACTTTCTACCGCCAGTGGAATGCAAATTCGATAGACGTGGAAAACATGCTAAATACTGCTGCTTTTAACTATATTGTGTTCTCAGAAAATGGCATTTGGAAGGACTATAACAACCTATAATTGTGCCAGGATTAAGGAGTCTCTATGTGAAGCATCTGTTTCTCCTGACAGGCAAACATTATTTGACATCTTGCATGTGTTTTTTTACTGTTTGAATATTAAAGGGACACTATAGTCACCAGAACAACTACAGCTTAATGTAGTTGTTCTGGTGAGTATAATCATTCCCGTCAGGCATTTTCATTGCCCCCGAGGCATACCTCCAGCAGCCACTCCTCAGATGGCCACTGGAGGTACTTCCTAGGGCAGACGCATTACATGCAAAGCAAGTTCAAGCCTTGATTTATCATAAGTGCGATGATTATGGCTTACAGCTCATGAAAACCCCAAATCCACAATCTCAGTAAATTAGAATATTATGAAAAGGTGCAATATTCTAGGCTCACAGTGTCCCACTCTAATCAACTAAGTAAGCCATAACACCTGCAAAGGGTTTCTGAGCCTTAAAATGGTCTCTCAGTCTGGTTCAGTAGGAATCACAATCATGGGGAAGACTGCTGACCTGACAGTTGTGCAGAAAACCATAATTGACACCCTCCATAAGGAGGGAAAGCCTCAAAAGATAATTGCGAAGGAAGTTAGATGTTCCCAAGGTGCTGTATCAAAGCACATTAATAGAAAGTTATGTGGAAGGGAAAAGTGTGGAAGAAAAAGGTGCACAAGCAGCAGGGATGACCGCAGCCTGAAGAGAATTATCAGGAAAAGGCCATTCAAATGTGTTGGGGGCTTTCACAAGGAGTGGATTGAGGCTGGAGTCAGTGCATCAAGAGCCACCACACACACACGGATCCTGGACATAGGCTTCAGATGTCGTATTCCTCTTGTCCAGCCGCTCCTGAAAAACAAACAACGTCAGAAGCGTCTTACTTGGGCTAAAGAAAAACAGACCTGGTCTGTTGCTCAGTGGTCCAAATTCCTCTTTTCTGATGAGAGCAACTTTTGCATCTCATTTGGAAACAAAGGACCCTAGGTGTCTGGAGGAAGAATGAAGAGGCACACAGTGCAAGATGCATGAAGTCCAGTGTGAAGTTTTCACAGTCTGTGTTGATTGAGGAGCCATGTCATCTGCTGGTGTTGGTCCACCGTGCTTCATTAAGTCCAGGGTCAACGCAGCCGTCTACCAGGAGATTTTGGAGCACTTCGTGCTTCCTTCCGCAGACGAGCTTTATGGGGATGCTGACTTCATTTTCCAGCAGGACTTGGCACCTGCCCACACTGTAAAAAGCACCAAAGCCTGGTTCAATGACCGTGGGATTACTGTGCTTGATTGGCCAGCAAACTCGCCTGACCTGAACCCCATAGAGAATCTATGGGGCATTGACAAGAGAAAGATGAGAGACATGAGACCGAACAATGCAGAAGAGCTGAAGGCCGCTATTGAAGCATCCTGGTCTTCCATAACACCTCAGCAGTGTCACAGGCTGATAGCTTCCATGCCACGCCGCATTGAGGCAGTATTTGCTGCAAAAGGGGCCCAAACCAAGTACTGAGTCCATATGCACACTTATACTTTTCAGAGGTTCGATATTGTTCTATGTACACTCCTTGTTTTATTGATTGCATGTAATATTCTAATTTACTGAGATTGTGGATTTGGGGTTTTCATGAGCTGTAAGCCATAATCATCGCACTTATGACAAATCACGGCTTGAACTATCTTGCTTTGCATGTAATGCGTCTATCTCATATATTACTTTCCCCTTTTCCGCTGCATTACTGAAATAAATGAACTTTTGCACGATATTCTAATTTTTCTAGTATCACCTATATATTCTCTTTCTTTGTTCATGTACACCCGCTCCTTCAGATATCCCCACAAGAAGTGATTGGGAGCTGAAAGGTCGGGTGAACGTTGCAACCAATTAATTAGACATTTCTTAAAATGATCCAACACAGCTGAACAGTTGTCTCAGGAGGTCCATTGTGGCCCTGGTCAAATGGGCAGTAGCCCCATCCTGTTGAACCCGTATTTTTGGACTATTTTCCTCTTTGCAACAAAATAATGGACCTGCCATTTTAAAAATATAAATTCACTATTTTTACTTATTGTTCCTTTGTGAAATTACCCATGATGACTCTCCTAGGACTTAGTTATAATCTTTACCTGAGACAAAAAAATATGACTTACAAATAAGTTATTTACCTGTCAAATCCTACTCTGAATTTTAGCCCACGTGGTGCACGGTGTAAACATATATATACACATAGAAAGAGAGAGAGAGAGTCAGCTGCATATTCTAATTTATTGAGTGGTTGTTTGAAATAGTTCTTCATGAATTGTTTCAAATGTCAATGCATTCTTTCACACCAAGACCTTTCAGTACATCACATAAAGCCACTTTCCTACTACATGAGAAAATCAATTGATATTGACATGTGAGTAGCTATTTGTAATGTGAATGTTCTACATTTCTTTACTCTTTGTCAAAGGCCCTCAGAGAATGTGGCAGGAGAGCTCCGTAACACTAACTAGGTGACTTGCAATGCGTTTCCTTGACTGGACAAGCTTCTCTGTAGTTATGTAACGGAATATGTTAACATAGTCCATTGTTCACCAGACTAGAAATATTATAAATGTCATAACAGTGATATACAAATGTTGAGTCTTTTTTTTATTATTTTTATTAGCACATTTATAAATAGCCAGCATAATCTGCATCCCGACTCAATGGGTTAACAAAACATAAAGGTTAAATAATGTAAGTAAAATATAGCCATGTAGGAACAAACATAAAAAAACAAACTGTAGACTTTTTAATTATACTGAGGTATTATTACACAAACTGAATTAAGGCCACAGTGGAAGGTAGATGGCCAGATATACAAGCCATATTGAAAAATATACTGCACACTATATAAAATTGTGTGTCATATGCAACTGTAGTTCATGAAAAGAACCGATCAATTTAGAACAAACAGAGTGTTGTACAAGTTAATAGTAAGGGAGTTAATGTGTAAGTTGTTTGGGGGATGGAACCTGACTCTTGAGCTAACAAGACATGTTATATGTGAGCTCCCACTATCTGTGCTTATATCCTGGGCCATCGAATTGGAAACTTAGAGCTGAGGTGCTACCTATTTGGTGAGCACCTCAATAAATCTTTTGATACCTTTTCCAAAGCTTCTAGCCCCCAGGACACGCAGCGGCATTTTGCGACTTACTAACAGTTGAGTTGGGCAACGGCTGTCAATTTCCTCACTCCAAACAAAGCTGTACAGCACGCTAAATCTTCTATACCTCCCCTCTGGACTGGTGGGGGTGTCCCAGTCCCCACTGAATCCACCTGCCCAATTGTTCCAGCTCCAGCCGTCTGCCTCTTGTTCTGCAGCAGCCGTGCTTCACAAGATGGCAGTGTTGGTACCTCAGAGGTGCAAGGCCACGAGTGAACAAATGGCGAACAGCTGAACCGCATTGAGCACTCCTTTCAACGGTTAGAGGAAATATTCAAATAAGGAGAGTAACAAAAATTGAAGAAAGGGAAACCTACCTTTAATTTCCTAGGGAGAAAAACAGAATTGAAAAAGTAAGGGGAGAGGAGACAGAGAAGTGTGTGTGTATGTATATATGGGCCAGTGCTGCAGGATATATATATATATATATATATATATATATATGTAAGATAAACAGAGGTGGAAGATACCGGGGTGAAAGTGAAGGAGCCTAACCCCAAACCATACACCGGGACCCCAAGCCAAAACCTCAAAAGGAGTATGACCCTATATCACCTTGGCACCGTGGACCAGCCACTAATGCCTACCTGAACCACTCTCCCTTTCTTGTCTAAAAGAAAAAGTAACGCTCCCTCTTCCCCCCATGGCCCCCTTTGGTTAGGGGTCAGAGATAGTAGGCTTCACAGCATGTTTTATTCAATCCCATATACCCTGCACCGGCAACCCAGACCGTAGGTAGGGACACCCACCACCGACCCATTCTGAAGGTCTCTCAACTAGACCCTGTCAGGACGAGACAACTCACATGTCAACACGCTATTAGCAATCTAAGCCCTTTACCCTCTCGATTCACATACTCTCAGTCACACCGCATAGGAGCGCAGGTTACTTACACTATAATAAAATGCTCAACTAACAAGCAAGCCATGCCTAGCCTCACAACAACACTAGACACTCAACTAAAACTACTAAGTTTGATTGTTCGTCTTTAATATAAAAAATAAGTGCATTATTTTTTCCAATTTACTGATTTGTCTTGCAACCAATATTTGTTTCTCATAATCTACCATCTTTTTTATGCACTGCAAAAATAAAGAATTAAATATATATATATATTACTCACAGTCCTTATCCTGCAGCACTGGCCCAACTGATTGGAGGGCCATTCGGGGCCTTACCACACAACATAGATCATTCCTGCAGAAGAAAGCAAGTCTTTCTGATATTGCCCTTGCCCTGTTGAGAAAGGACAAGGACTCTGAGATCCCACGAACCCATCAGGAGAAGCGGTTCACCCTCACTACAGCCTGGGACTGGAGGGTTCCTTTGTCTTGGAGTACAAACGGAATGAATGCTTGCTCCCTTCGCTTGCCGAAAACAGCAGTCTGCTGACATTCTATTTCCCATAAATCAATGCCTCCTTGCTTTGTTTTTTGTTGCCATTTCACATGTATCTTGCTTCTCTTTATGCAGTGTTAGGATCCAGTGGTATAAGCATATTGATATTAGCAACTGCATGTGAAACTAAGATTTACTCTACAGGTCTTTGTTTTCCTTTTGTTCACCCAGTTTTTGTCCTGACAAGCATTTAGACATGGTAGATTTGCCTGATACTATCTTGTTACATACACTTATAATTCTGCACAGAATTATTGCTCTACTCATGTTCATATTTTATAAAAAAGTGCAGGGAGTGCGACATTTCCTGTCATATTATGTAATGTTTTTCACTATATTTACACTCTTGATTAAATGTCTTTCTGATGCATGCACTCATACTATGCAATGAAAAATAAAGAATGTAAAAAAAAAATTGTAAGTTGTTAAAGTAACACTTCAAGCATCATAATCATTACAGTCTGCTGTAGTGCCTATGATGCCAAGAGTGCCCATGTACCCTTCCAGGTTAAGTACTCAAACTATATGCAAATGTACCTCGGGTCTCCTTCTCCTCTGCTTCCTGCACTGAGCTTTGCCTGGGGGGTACAAGGCTAATTGACTTAGAGCGCTCAGCTGATGCTCTCAGAAAATGAGTTGGCTCTTCATGGTAGGGCTTAGCTTAGTGGAGCTAAAGGAAGCAGCAGCATGTGCTAGTGAACACTTTGGTAAGTTATAAAACCATGTGCAAATGGTTTGATTACTTAGCCTGAGATGGCATCAGGGCACTCCTAGCACCGCAATCACTAAAGCTTTCTTGGAGTTCCTTTAATTTCCCTAAAGAAGTTGATAGTTATAGTTATAAATTATTAAGTATTTATACGTTGTTAAGGTGACACTATAGTCACCAAAACAACTTTAGCTTAATGAAACAGTTTTGGTATATATATATATATATATATATATATATATATATATATATATCATGCCCCTGCAATCTCACTGCTCAATTCTCTGTCATTTAAGAGTTAAATCACTTTGTTTATAAAAAACCTAGTCACACTTCCCTGCATGTGACTTGCACACAGGGCCGGATTAACATAGGGGCTGATGGAGCTGCAGCTCCAGGCCCAGGCCCATGGAATAGGCCCATTTTTTTTTTTTTTTACTACACACACTACTCTTGGGTTTGCCACCTGACTGGTATTTTACTGGCACAGCCGGTATTTGAGGCTGCCTGGCCATGCCGGTATTGCAGTAATACCGGAAATACAAATGCACGTATTTTTTGCAGAATAAATGTAGATTACTCTGCAATACCAGCACCGGCCAGCAGGGGTCACTGTATGTGGAGAGAGGCAGGGATAGGAAGTTACAGCATATCCCTGCCTCTCTCTACTACTCACTGATCTGTGGGGGAGCAGCAACACAGCACAGAGTCCAGACAGCAGCTCTACAGCTCAGGTAAGTGAGGGATGGGGGGGGGAGGGAAAGGCAGCAGGGAAACATGGGGACACTGAGACACTAGGGGACACAGACACACTAGGGGACACAGACACTAGGGGACATATGGGGACACAGACACTAGGGGACATATGGGGACACAGACACTAGGGGACAAATGGGGACACTGAGGCACATGGGGACATATGGAGACACTGAGACACTAGGGGACACACACTAGGGGACACTGAGACACTAGGACACATGGGGACACAGACACTGGGAGACCTGGGAACACAGACACTTGAGGACACTGGAAAACATGGGGACACTGGAAAACATGGGGACGCTGAGACACATGGGGACGCTGAGACACATGGGGACGCTGAGACACATGGGGACGCTGAGACACATTGGGACACTGTGAGACATAGGGACATTGGGAGACACTTAGACATTGGGACACGGAGACACTATGTCCCCATGTCTCCCAGTGTCCCCATGTCACAGTGTCCCCTAGTCTCCCAGTGTCTGTGTTCTCATGTTTCTTTGTCCCTAGTGTCTTAGTGTCCCCAAATGTTTCAGTGTCCCCATGTCTCCCAGTGTCTGTGTCCCTAGTGTCTCAGTGTCCCTATTTCTCCCAGTTTCCCTAAATGTCTCAGTGTCCCCATATCTCCCAGTTTCCCCATGTCTCTCAGTGTCCCCATGTCTCTCGGGGACACACTGAGACATTGGGACACTGGGATAAATGGAGACACTGGGAGACTAGGGGACTGGGAGACATGGGGACACTGACACTGTGATACATAGGGACACAGACACTGGGTGACTTGCGAGACTGAGACACTCGGAGCCAAGGAGACACTGGGAGCAATCCATCTATACAGCAGAATCCAACTGTGAGTAGTTTGTTGGTGATTTTACAGAATTTCTCTGATGTCACTCCTTGTGATTTACATCATGTGATGTAATGCATAGCTAATTATACAAATGATTAATGCTGGTATTTTTTTCCAAGAAAGGTGGCAACCTTAACTACTCTTCACATACTCTTGCTTAAAGGAGCACTATAGGGTCAGGAACACAATCATGTATTTCTGACCCTATTATGTTAAAAGCACCATCCTGGCCCCTTCTTGCCTCCCTAAATATAGTAAAATATTACTTGTATTCAAGACTGCAGCTGCTGGCTCTGCCTCTGAACTGACTGTCTGCTGACATCATCAGAAGTGGTGGTCTGAGCAAATTACAATACTTCCCCATAGGATTGGCTGAGACTGTGTAGAACTAGGCAGATCAGAGGCAGAGCCGGCGCAAGTCCAACATAGCCCTGGCCAATAAGCATCTCCTCATAAAGATAAATTGAATCAATGTATCTCTATGAGGAAAGTTCAGTGTCTGCATGCAGAGGGTGGAGACACTGAGTGGTAGTGCTGCACACTAGGCAGTACTGCCCCAGGAAGCACCTCTAGCAGCCATCTAAGGAGCGGCCAGCCATCTCTGAAAAGACAGTGTTTACTGCAGAAAGCCTGAATGGAATCATTCTACTTACCAGAACAAATACAATAAGCTGTAGTTGTTCTGGTGACTATAGTGTCCCTTTAAGTTTGGAAGCTTAAGAGGGATGTCTGGGAACAAAACTTGTGTGGACTGGCTGAAAAAATTAGTTTAGGTAATGTAGACGTTGGTCTCTCTAACACTGTGGCATGTCCCCTTTCTTCTACACTCACTACATACACATTTTCTCTGTCTCAGGAATTTCTGCCTGCTAGTAAGAAGGTAAGGAGACAAGTGGACCAGCGAGTGCTAGGGGACAGTCCTTAGAAAGCATGGAGTGAGTGCATCATTAGACGCATTTATGTCAAGCTCAGGGTGCGGCCTGCATAGTATGCCCTTAGTTGGACAGCCTGCATGATTGGCTGGCAGCCTGACATGCATTCATGCCAGGCTGACCTTCCAATTCTTTGGACAAACATGCCCCCTTTTTGGGCACGTTTACCCCTTTTGGTGGGTCCGGTCACGTGATTCGCGCCAGTGGCACACCCTTTTACCCCGCCCATTGACTTCCTGCTTCACTGGACACTGCTGTTAGGGGGTATGAATTTACTTGAAAGATGAAAGCATAAATTAGAGAGAGATGAGCATAGAGTATGTGTTTTCTTATAGCTGCATCCTATGAGTTTCCCTCCAGTACCATCTCCATCAGATACATGACGCTTGGGAGGTATGACTGTTTTAGTATTTTTGGTCGATAAGATTCCGTAATTAGGCCCATCATAATTGTCAGCACCAGGCCCACTGTGCTCTTAATCCGGCCCTGCTTGCACAGCCTTCATAAACACTTCCTATAAAGAATCACCTAATGTTTATCCTTCCTTTATTGCAAGTTCTGTTTAATTTAGATTGTATTATCCGCCGCTATGTTAGAAGCTTGCTAGACCCTGCAAGAGCCCCCTGTATGTGATTAAAGTTACATTTTAAGAGAAAGATAAACATTTGTTTAAGGTAAATTACATCTGATTGAAAGTGAAACCAGTTTTTATTTCATGCAGACTGTGTCAATCAAAGCCAGGGGAGGTGTGGCAATGGTTTCATAAACAGAAACAAAGTGATTTAACTCCTAAATGGCAGTGAATTGAGCAGTGAAACCTGAGAGGCATGATCTATACACTAAATCTGCTTCATTAAGCTAAAGTTGTTTAGTTGACTATAGTGTCCCTTTAACATATTCCACATTACTGTCCAGTGTTTTAACTCTAAAATATTGAACTTTGCATCAGCTTATATATGCATTTTGTCAGTGTGTTTTGGATTTACCCAGTGATTTTATGTCTATTTTTCACAAATTGTACATAAATTTTCTTTAACCCCTTAAGGACACATGACGTGTTACATGTCATGATTCCCTTTTATTCCAGAAGTTTGGTCCTTGAGGGGTTAAGCACACCATGACAAAATTACATTGGTACATCCAGTGACAAGCAGTGACATAAATACATGCTGTGGAAGAAGTGCCAGTAGAAAAGGTTGCCATTTTATTGTTAAACGAAAAAAGACTAAAGTGAAATTGGGTGTTCCATTATAGTTGGAAAAAATGGACCCCTGTTTCACTAAAAGATATCTCTATAAAAATTGAATAAATGTACGGTATAACCTTTATTTGGCCGCTTACGGACAACACACAAAAAAACACAGTGAAGTGATAGTGACACACTCGTGAAAATACAAGTGAATTAAAAGCTGAGTAAATGCAATATGGATATTGTCCACAGGTGCTGGGAATGGCAGTGATATCTAGATTGTAATTAGAATATAGAGTACAATATATAGTACGATATAGATTTAGATCAGATGTCACATACACCACATTCCTCTAGAACTAAATATCCACAGTCTGTAAGACTTAATAGGTATTTCGGCTAAAAGAGGTGGGATTGCACCGTTAGGCTGAGGTGAATTGTGTATCAATACTATTGTTCGTTACAATCGAAAGTAGTACATAGGAAACTGTTTGGTCACTGAAGACCGTGATAGCAGCACCTATGTATATATTCATATACACAACCACACAGGCTAGGTCAGTGAATACCATCTAGTATCCAGAGTTCTCCTTGTAATAGTATACAATAGACGGGAGGTACATATAATAATGGATAGATGGCATTACACTGGATTAACACAGTAGTGAGGGGGAGTGTCTCAGGACAACAAAAGGGGTATGTAATGCATAGGTATAGGTTTAGGGGTGAAGGGATGGTACAGCCAAGTGTATCTAAAAATAAGTTAGTAACTGGTTGGGCATAAAATCCCATACAGAGGCTGATACTTGCCAACCACCCCACTATTCCCCAGATATACAGGCCATTTAGTCACATAAACCACCTAGATAAGTTGTAGTTAATTCAAAAGTAGATTCCTCACACACTGCTGCTTCAAGGCAGCCTAACGCTTATAAAGATAGCTATCTAACTAACTAGGGAGAGTAGCTGTTTCAAAGGCATCCAGTATCAAAAGGCTTGCACTAATACTGCTTTTTAAAAAGAGTATCTCGTTCTGTCTCCTGTCAGTATTCAGTATTACTGCTACATCCAGCACTGAAAGGGTATATAGACCTGGTGCTGAGCTGGCTCCAAGGCACAATTCAATCTGTCTCCCCTATTCCCTTAGTGCTGCTGCTGCATGCCCTAACGTGCAGGCAGTCTAATACTGCATATAACTGAATGTCCAATTGAAAAAAAGAGATTGCTATATATAATGTTGAATCCCCCAAATCCCCCAAAGAGTAGCCGTTTGCATTCCTCAGCATTAAAATAACCGGCAAACGCTCGACGCGCGTTTCGGCGTGGTCACACTCAGAGCTCTTGATAAAGGCGTGTGACCACGCCGAAACGCGCGTCGAGCGTTTGCCGGTTATTTTAATGCTGAGGAATGCAAACGGCTACTCTTTGGGGGATTTGGGGGATTCAACATTATATATAGCAATCTCTTTTTTTCAATTGGACATTCAGTTATATGCAGTATTAGACTGCCTGCACGTTAGGGCATGCAGCAGCAGCACTAAGGGAATAGGGGAGACAGATTGAATTGTGCCTTGGAGCCAGCTCAGCACCAGGTCTATATACCCTTTCAGTGCTGGATGTAGCAGTAATACTGAATACTGACAGGAGACAGAACGAGATACTCTTTTTAAACAGCAGTATTAGTGCAAGCCTTTTGATACTGGATGCCTTTGAAACAGCTACTCTCCCTAGTTAGTTAGATAGCTATCTTTATAAGCGTTAGGCTGCCTTGAAGCAGCAGTGTGTGAGGAATCTACTTTTGAATTAACTACAACTTATCTAGGTGGTTTATGTGACTAAATGGCCTGTATATCTGGGGAATAGTGGGGTGGTTGGCAAGTATCAGCCTCTGTATGGGATTTTATGCCCAACCAGTTACTAACTTATTTTTAGATACACTTGGCTGTACCATCCCTTCACCCCTAAACCTATACCTATGCATTACATACCCCTTTTGTTGTCCTGAGACACTCCCCCTCACTACTGTGTTAATCCAGTGTAATGCCATCTATCCATTATTATATGTACCTCCCGTCTATTGTATACTATTACAAGGAGAACTCTGGATACTAGATGGTATTCACTGACCTAGCCTGTGTGGTTGTGTATATGAATATATACATAGGTGCTGCTATCACGGTCTTCAGTGACCAAACAGTTTCCTATGTACTACTTTCGATTGTAACGAACAATAGTATTGATACACAATTCACCTCAGCCTAACGGTGCAATCCCACCTCTTTTAGCCAAAATACCTATTAAGTCTTACAGACTGTGGATATTTAGTTCTAGAGGAATGTGGTGTATGTGACATCTGATCTAAATCTATATCGTTCTATATATTGTACTCTATATTCTAATTACAATCTAGATATCACTGCCATTCCCAGCACCTGTGGACAATATCCATATTGCATTTACTCAGCTTTTAATTCACTTGTATTTTCACGAGTGTATCACTATCACTTCACTGTGTTTTTTTGTGTGTTGTCCGTAAGCGGCCAAATAAAGGTTATACCGTACATTTATTCAATTTTTATAGAGATATCTTTTAGTGAAACAGGGGTCCATTTTTTCCAACTATAATGGAACACCCAATTTCACTTTAGTCTTTTTTCGTTTAACATATATGGGGTTCATGCCCGTCTGATATCTCTGTGACCCATTGGGAGTTTTTTCGAGATAGACTCGCTCCATCTTGAATTTCTCCTTTCTTGTCTTGCCATTTTATTGTTACCCCTTTTGCTAACTTTAGGGGAACTTGTCGCCACCAGTACTAACTATTCGCAAGAGAGACTATTACTTTACTACTTTTTACAATCAACCACTATTTATTTATTTTTTACATCAAAGTGGGTCAGTTGTTACCAGGTGTTACTAGATACCCATTTGATGTCTGCAAGCGTGCTGAAGGTGTCAGTTGCAAACATTTATTTTTTTTAAGCAAAACTAAAGAGATTTGAACAGGGATAAAAATATAGCATGAATATGAGGCCACAATCTACCAAAATCATTTAAGTTATGTTGGTGCCCAGACTGTTCATTTAAATAGATTTAATACTCTAAAATGGCCACATGAAAAGGGCAGCCATTTTTTTATGCTCAGGGATTATCCATTACACTGAATAGAGAGAGCTTTTATTAGAGACTGTGTTATAATGCAGTAAATTGACAATTATCAGAAATATGTTGCAAAATTCAGATATAGTGCAGAAAATACACTTTTTTTCCCACTTAACCAAGCGAACATGCAATCTGTTCAAATAGAAACTAAAATTGTTTGCAGTTAACATTACATTTTTTTGTTTATTATTTTACCTTTGTCATCAAAAGACACAGAGCTCTTAGTGGAAAAGTTTTAGAATAAAACAATTTTATATATATACATTTTTTTTTCTTTTTGTCAGTTGCTCCCCTTTCTTTTCTTTCCACCTACAATTTTTCCCCTCAGAATCAATACAGACATATTATCACAGCAAGATTATAATTCAGGTGTACAATACCTACATTTTCCTGCCTACAAAAATGAAACTGTCTTGTACCATGTTTCACAGCTGGAAGCTAATATTAATATGAAGTGTAAATGCCCCAGTGCTCTGTCTTCTGTCTCAATATTGAACTCCCTTCAAACTCATTGTTGAGTGTTTTTTTTTTTTTTTTTTGGTCCATTAAGCGCATGTTTCTTCCATGGAAAAGATTTGAAACTGTAAATCAAACATTTCACATACAATGCACCGTACAGTAGAAAGTATTTCACTAAATTTATTTTTAACATACTCATTGAAAAAAATATAATTTAATTAACAAAACGCTTACAATTAGCACCTATTGATTTTGTCACTTTTAGGATATATTTTCTTGTCACAGTGGCTGTTTACTTTTTTGTTTCATGTTGTTGCTTTTGCTTACTAAAAATTTAATTTGAGAACTAAAAAGAAAAGCTTAAAAGATAATTTTGTGCAAACCTGACTTCCATTTGTGCGTTCCGGCTCAAATGTAAAAAACGTTACATATCTGAATGGATGTTTTAAATAATTATATAATTGGGGTGGAGAATAGTGATGTCCCGAACGGTTCGCTGGCGAATAGTTCCGGGCGAACATAGCGAGTTCGCGTTCGCCACGGATGGCAAACATATGCGATGTTCGGTCCGCCCCCTATTTGTCATCATTGAGTAAACTTTGACCTTGTACCTCACAGTCAGCAGACACATTCCAGCCAATCAGCAGCAGACCCTCCCTCCCAGACCCTCCCACCTCCTAGACAGCATACAATTTAGATTAATTCTGAAGCTGCATTCATTTTTTATTTTATTTTTTTGTATTATTACTATTTTTTTGTGTGTGTTTGTGTTTATTATACATTATCCTCCATAGCCAGTAACCTGTGTTTATTATACATTATCCCCCATAGCCAGTAACCTGTCTTTATTATACATTATCCCCCCATAGCCAGTAACCTGTGTTTATTATACATTATCCTCCCATAGCCAGTAACCTGTGTTTATTATACATTATCCCCCCATAGCCAGTAACCTGTGCTTATTATACATTATCTCCCCCATAGCCAGTAACCTGTGTTAATTATACATTATCCTCCCATAGCCAGTAACCTGTGTTTATTAAACATTACCCCCACAACCAGTAACCTGTTTTATTATACATTATCTCCCCCATATCCAGTAACCTGTGTTTATTATACATTGTCCCCCCACAACCAGTAACCTGTGTTTATTATACATTATCCCCCCATAGCCAGTAACCTGTGTTTATTATACATTATCCCCCCACAATCAGTAACCTGTGTTTATTATACATTATCCCCCATAGCCAGTAACCTGTGTTTATTATACATTATCCTCCCATAGCCAGTTACCTGTGTTTATTATACATCATCCCCCCACAACCAGTAACCTGTGTTTATTATACATTATCCCCCACAACCAGTAACCTGTGTTTATTATACATTATCCTCCCATAGCCAGTAACCTGTGTTTATTATACATTATCCTCCCATAGCCAGTAACCTGTGTTTATTATACATTATCCCCTCACAACCAGTAACCTGTGTTTATTATACATAATCCCCCCACAACCAGTAACCTGTGTTTATTATACATTATCCTCCCTATAGCCAGTGACCTGTGTTTATTATACATTATCCTCCCCATAGCCAGTAACCTGTGTTTATTATACATTATTCCCCCATAGCCAGTAACCTGTGTTTATTATACATTTTCCCCCCACGACCAGTAACCTGTGTTTATTATACATTATCCTCCCATAGCCAGTAACCTGTGTTTATTATACATTATCTCTCCCATAGCCAGTAACCTGTGTTTATTATACATTATCCCCCCCATAGCCAGTAAACTGTGTTTATTACACATTATCCCCCATAGTCATTTATCGTTGGACCTAGGCAGCATGATGTCTGATGTGCAAATGGACTGTTTGCGTTTTTTTGCGGTGCGTTAAACGGGGAGTTTGGTCTGTCACTGTGAAGCGGGCGTAACCCTTACACTACCTGATCGATACAACATCATACCTGATGTTTTAAAGCACGTTATTCCAAACAATTTAGGAATGTTAGGTGATTTATGCCCTTTATGGATTAAAACCAGACTCTGCATCAACTATGTAATTTTCCATGGGAGTTTTGCCATGGATGCCCCTCAGGCATGCCACAGTCCAGGTGTTAGTCCCCTTGAAACAACTTTTCCATCACTATTGTGGCCAGAAAGAGTCCCTGTGGGTTTTAAAATTCGCCTGCCTATTGAAGTCTATGGCGGTTCGCCCGTTCGTGAACATTTGCGGAAGTTTGCGTTCGCCGCTCGCAAACGGAAAATTTTATGTTCGCGACATCACTAGTGGAGAATGCTAAATAGTACATGGCAGTCACTCTTTGATCAACATATACATATTCGCAGTGTGATGCTCATGAGCAAAATGTTCTATAGGAGGTTGTCCTTTCAACAATGGGGACAAAAATCACCACTACTTCATCTGAGTCACTCAGTCACTTAATAATAACAAAAATAAAGTGGCACTGAACCACCTTACTAAAATGTGCTGTTATACTTACAGGTGATACTCGAAAAATTAGAATATCGTGCAAAAGTTCATTTATTTCAGTAATGCAACGTAAAAGGGGAAACTAATTTATGAGATAGACACATGACATGCAAAGCAAGTTAGTTCAAGCCGTGATTTGTCATAAATGCGATGACTATGGCTTACAGCTCATGAAAACCCCAAATCCACAATCTCAGTAAATTAGAATATTACATGCAATCAATAAAATAAGGAGTGTACATAGAACAATATTGGACCTCTGAAAAGTATAAGCATGCATATGGACTCAGTACTTTGTTTGGGCTCCTTTTGCAGCAATTACTGCCTCAATGCGGCATGGCATGGAAGCTATCAGCATGTGGCACTTCTGAGGTGTTATGGAAGACCAGGATGCTTCAATAGCGACCTTCAGCTCTTTTGCATTATTCGGTCTCATGTCTCTCATCTTTCTCTTGGCAATGCCCCATAGATTCTCTATGGGGTTCAGGTCAGGCGAGTTTGCTAGCCAATCAAGCACAGTAATCCTGCTGGAAAATGAAGTCAGCATCCCCATAAAGCTCGTCTGCGGAAGGAAGCATGAAGTGCTCCAAAATCCCCTGGTAGATAGCTGAATGAAGCACAGTGGACCAACACCAGTAGGTGACGTGGCTCCCCAAATCAACACAGACTGTGGAAACTTCACACTGGACTTCAAGCATCTTGCAGTGTGTGCCTCTCCATTCTTCCTCCAGACTCTGGGTCCTTGGTTTCCAAATGAGATGCAAAAGTTGCTCTCATCAGAAAAGAGGACTTTGGGCCACTGAGCAACAGACCAAGTCTGTTTTTCTTTAGCCCATGTAAGACGCTTCTGACGTTGTTTGTTGTTCAGGAGAGGCTTGACAAGAGGAATACGACATCTGAAGTCCATGTCCAGAATCCGTCTATGTGTGGTGGCTCTTGATGCACTGACTCCAGCCTCAGTCCACTCCTTGTGAAAGTCCCCAACACTTTTGAATGACCTTTTCCTGACAATCCTCTCCAGACTGCGGTAATCCCTGCTGCTTGTGCACCTTTTTCTTCCACACTTTTCCTTTCCACATAACTTTCTATTAACGTGCTTTGATACAGCACTTTGGGAACATCCAACTTCCTTTGTATTTACCTTTTGAGGCTTTCCCTCAGGGTGTCAATGATGGTTTCCTCCACAACTGTCAGGTCATGCAGTCTTCCCCATGATTGTGATTCCTACTGAACCAGACAGAGAGAGCATTTAAAGGCTCAGAAACCCTTTGCAGGTGTTATGGCTTACTTAGCTGATTAGAGTGGGACACTGTAAGCCTTGAATATTGCACCTTTTCACAATATTCTAGCTTCCATGCAACACCGCATTGAGGCAGTATTTGCTGCAAAAGGGGCCCAAACCAAGTACTGAGTCCATATGCATGCTTATACTTTTCGGAGGTTCGATATTGTTCTATGTACACTCCTTATTTTATTGATTGCACGTAATATTCTAATTTACTCAGATTGTGGATTTGGGGTTTTTCATGAGCTGTAAGCCATAATCATCGCACTTATGACAAATCACGGCTTGAACTATCTTGCTTTGCATGTAATGCGTCTATCTCATATATTAGCTTCCCCTTTTACGTTGCATTACTGAAATAAATTAACTTTTGCACGATATTCTAATTTTTCTAGTATCACCTGTATAATGGGTTGCCAGTTAGTGGAAATCACACCTTGTGTAGCATACCATATAAAATGTATACATAACAGGTTTCTTTCTTCTTTTTTTTTTTTATATAGCTTTTTATTTAGACGAGCTAACAGTCTCTTTTTAAACAAAAAATAAGTTAACACGAAACTTAAAGGGACTCGCAGTTCTCCCTAACTGGTAAACATTAAACCTCTCACGTTTCGGCAAGATAAAGAGATCACATGAAACTCTCAGGTCTATGACCGGGGTTCATCATAAACAAATGTAAAAAACATGATAAAAAGGATAGGATAGCAACCTCTATTTATAGTGAGATCAGTCTGAAATGATATATGTGCATGTCCATGGCATTGAACCTTGAAATTTGCAGGTTTCCGCAAGATAAGAACACCGAGGTCTGTGACTGATTTTGGTTTTGTACTCGAAATATACAAACGAAAGTGAATAAAACACTGAGCATCCCCCTCACCCCCAAGATCAGTTAAGAACGACATATAAAGCATCTTGAAAATTGGTAATCAGGCTCAATTCACAGAAAAAAAAAAGATCACAATAAAAGCTTTGCTTCTGGTATCCTGCAGTACTGAGTTCTGGAGGTCTTGATAGCAGTATCTTGCTGGCCTGAGTTCTGGAGTCCTTGCTCCAAGTATGCTTGGATAAGCTTTGCTTCCAGTATCCTGCAGTACTGAGTTCTGGAGGTCTTGGTCCTAGTATCCCGCAGGCCTGAGTAAAGGAAGCCTTGCTACAGATATCATGGGATAGGCTTCACTTTCAGTATCCTGCAGGCGTGACTCCAAGAGACTGGCCCATTGCTTTGTATTGAGTTTACCTGTTTATTGCATTGCATTTCCCCTTCATTTGTGTTATAAATTTATGTTCTTGTAACTAATATACTTGTTTTCCTCTTTGTAAACCCTAGTTGTAAACCAACAAGAATAATTCTAATAGCTAAGATTTTGCTAAGAGTTTTCTTTTTTACTGTTACAGGTAAGATTCATCTATATGAAAAGGTTACTGATTGCACAAGGTTTGATTTCCTGTTGGTAATTGGTAAGGCATTTGATCAGCTAGGTGTTTGTCATAGAGTTTTGCTTAATAAGCTATTGTTTGCAAATAATCACAGGCCTACCCAGGTGTTAAACATTCCTAGTGGGTGCCTTTGGGAGTTATATAAGGGCTGTGGGCATTCGCTTGGCTAATGTAGCTTGGTTGCTACTGGTGCTGCTTCCAGGTGTGTGATTGGAGATATTCTAGAGATAAACTGGAGGTAATCTGTGGTATACAGGAGGACAAAAAACAGTTTAGATTTGTTTGATTTAAATTGTTCACCTCATTAAAATGGCAGACTTAGTTCAGTGTAATAGTTGTTGTGCATTTGTTTCACGTTCCACTTTTTGGAGATTTGGGGTGCTGTCTAATCTGTAGGCAGTTCTCTATATTGCGGCAGGAGATTGTATTTTTGAAGTTTGAGATTTGTAAATTATCTGGTAAACAAACTCAGGCTGGAACTGCTGCAAAGCCAGTGCCGCAGAGACGTACTAGGAATGGCAGATGGAATACTGTAGGATCTGGTAGACGTAGAGTTGTGGATAAAAGGTATATTGCACAGTCTGTTGCTCTACATAATTCATTTTCAGCACTTTCAGAGTGTAATGGGGTTATGGAGACAGGCTCAGACACCAAGTATAGTGGTTTTATGGAGACAGGCTCAGGCACTGAGGGTAGTGGTGTTGTGGAGTCAGGCTCAGGCATTGAGGGTAGTGTCGTTGTGTAGACAGGCTCAGGCACTGAGGGTAGTGGTGTTGTGGAGACAGTCTCAGACACTGAGGGCAGTGGTGTTGTGGAGACAGGCTCAGGCACTGAGTGTAGTGGTGTTGTAGAGACAGGCTTGGAGACTATGGTGAGGCCTAATAGAAAGCAGTTGTTGTTGGGGGATTCTATCATAAGAGGTGTGGAGCTGGACAATAGTGGTCTTGTGAGAGGTCCTCCCGGAGCAACTCCTCACAGCAGTGGCATACACACAACCCATTGGGCCCTAGTGCGAAAATTGATCTGTGGGCGCCCCCCAGCCCTGATCCGTGAGCGACCCCAGCCCACATGGTGACGGGCACCTAGTCGCAGGGGTCACAGGGCTGCGACCCCTGCGACCGCGGTATGTACGCCAGTGCATGCAGATACACATACAGACACCTAGATCGCATCAGCTCAATGAAGTGGTCTGGGTGCCAGGTCCCTCTAGTTTTAACCCTGCAGCTGATAACATAGCAGTTTTTAGGGAAACTGCTATGTTTCACTGAGGGTTAATCCAGCCTCTAGTGGCTGTCTCATTGACAGCCGCAAGAGGAGCTTCCGCGATTCTCACTGTGAAAATCACAGTGAGAAGACGCTGAACCTCCATAGGAAAGCATTGAGTAATTCACATGCGCATTCGGAGCTGAGAGGCGGATCGGGGTGGAGGGATCCCCAGTGCCAAGGGAGTCCAGCGCTGGAGAAAGGTAAGTGCTGAAGACACACACACACACTCTCACGAACAGATGCATACACACTAGCTAACAGACACACACATACACTTTCACGAACAGATGCATACACACTAGCTAACAGACACACACATTTACTTACAGACTCACACTCAGTGACAGACATACATGCACACTCACTGACAGACAGACACATACACACTCACTTACAAAACACACACTCACTAACAGACACCAAACAGACTCACTAACAGACGCACACATACTAACACACTCAGTAACACACACACAGTAACACACATACGCACACTCTAACACTAACACTTACACACTCTAACACACACTCTAATACTAACACACACACACTAACACACACTCTAACACTAACACACACACTCTAACACACACACACACTCTAAAATAACACACACTCTAACACATACACACGTTTTTTTTAAAAAATGTAATCCCCCAGCCTCCCTGCCTTTGGGAGTGCTGAGGGGATTCCCTGGGGTCCAGTGGTGTTGCTGGGCGGCCAGTCACCGGGCAAGCTGGTGAGCGTGTGAGGGAGCACTCTCCCCTAAGTGCTCCATGTTCAGCTCCCTCGCACGCCGCGTACTGATGCCGGATCCGGAATATTACATCATATTCTAGCTGCAGCATCAGTGCGGTGCGCGAGGGAGCTGGGCAGAGAGCGCTCAGGGGAGAGTGCTCCCTTGCGCGCCACCAGCCCGCCCGCCCGGTGACACCAGGGTCAGCCTTGGGGGGCCCTGAGGTGGCCAGCTCATGGGCCCCCCAGAAGAAGAGGCTGGCCACACTGTCATACATACCGGGTCGCAGGGCGCCCTGGTAGGCCAGGCCCGGTCGTAGCCGTGACCCCCGCGACCCCGGTATGTACGCCACTGCCTCACAGAGACAGGAGACGTATTTGTAATATTGTTAAGCGAGCAAAGCAGAAAGGGGAATTGGATGTACTTGTCTATCTAGGGACAAATGACTTGGCTTGCAATCAGGTTTCAGAGGTAAAGGAAGTGTTTTGTGTTCTTGACAATGATATACGGCAGTTTGCTTCCGCACTCTTATTCTCTGAAGTTCTGCATGTGCATAACACTCAGAATCACAGGCGGATGCGTATTAGGGACTTTAACTTGTGGCTTGGTGAATGGTGTCGGGAGCAAGGATTTGGCTTCATTTCTCATGGTAGCTCTATTTGGAATGGAAATAAACTGTACAAAAAAGATGGCTTGCATCTTTCTCAAAAGGGAACAAATGTTTTCAGTGAGCAGTTCAGAGGTTTTGCTTTGATGTATTTAACCCCTTAAGGACAAATGACTCCCTTTTATTCCAGATGTTTGGTCCTTAAGGGGTTAAACTAGGAGGGGGGGGCAAAAGGGTTATAAAACATCAATCCAATTCCCCTCCCCCCCAAAACAAGGACAGAAGGTGCCTGTAGCAAGTGTGTTAAAAATAAGCTTAGAGTCATGTCTACATATGCTCGCAGTTTAGGGAATAAGATCCATGAACTTGTGGCAATAATGGCAACTGATAGTGTAGATTTAGTCGCGGTTACTGAGACATGGTATAATGAGAAAAATAACTGGGACATAGCAATACCAGGGTACTTTTTATATAGAAAAGACAGGGAAGACAAGAAAGGGGGAGGTGTGAAGGACAGCATAAAATCTAGCCTAATAAAAGTTAGTGAGGCGAAAATAGAGTCCGTTTGGGTTATGTTACAATTTGGTAATCACACAGTAAGTCGTCTAGGTGTGAAATAGGAGAGTTAGATAATCTACTAGTTGAGGAAATAGCTAAAATGACAATGAAGGGGGAAGTTATCATCATGGGTGACTTTAATCTTCATGATGTGAATTGGAAAACAAAAATAACTGCTCCCTACTGGATTGTCTTTAAAACAAGTCGTTGAGGAGCCAACTCATGAAGAGGCCATACTAAATTTAGTTTTAACAAATGGATATACTGTATACTGTAGGTGAAAGTTTAGGATCCAGTGATCAGTCAGTGTGGTTTAATATAAGAACAGTGACTGAGTCACACCACACAAAAACTAAAGTTTTAGACTTTATTAAAACAGACTTTTCTAAAATTAAAATATGTGTAAAGGAGTCATTATCAGACTGGAGAAATTTAAATGGAGTCCATGAGAAATGGGATTATTTGAAGGTTGCCTGGCTGAAGGCAACATAAAATTGCATTAGGCTTGTCAGCAAAAACAAAAAATTCAAGAAACCACTGTGGTACTCCACAGATGTGGCCAAAATAGTAAAAAAACAAAAAGTTAGCATTTAGTAATCATAAAAAATCCCAGAGTGAGGAAGATAGACAGATCTATAAGATTAGACAGAAAGAAGCTAAGCAAGTTATAAGAGCTTCCAAATCACACACACAAGAGAAAAAAGCACAGTCAGTAAAAAAAAAAAGGGGACAAAATATTTTTAGATACATAAATGAGAAAAGGAAAGTAAAACAAGGATTAGGTAGATGAAAAACAAAAGAAGGTATTTTCGTTCAGTATTTACAGATGAAAATGAAGGAAAGGGGCCTCAGTTAAGAAAAAAGGACAAATGAGTCATTTGTTACATGTGAGTTTACAGAGGAAGAGGTTCTATTTCAACTGTCAAAAGTAAAGACAAATAAGTCCATGGGACCTGTTGAAATACACCCAAAGTTATTAAAAGAGCTTATTGGTGTACTAGCAAAACCATTAACAGATTTATCTAACCAATCATTGTTAACAGGGTAGTCCCAGAAGATTGGAAGTTAGCGACTGTTGTGCCCATTCACAAGAAAGGTAGTAGGGAGGAGTCGGGCAACTATAGGCCAGTAAGCCTTACTTCAGTAGTGGAGAAAGTAATGGAAACCATGTTAAAGGATAGGATTGTTGAACATCTAAAATCACATGGATTTCAAGATCAGAGACAACATGGGTTTACTTCAGGGAGATCATGCCAAACTAATCTTATTGATTTTTTTGATTGGGTAACTAAAATAATAGATCAGGGTGGTGCAGCAGACATTGCTTACCTAGATTTCAGTAAGGCTTTTGACACTGTTGCACACAGAGGGCTTATCAATAAACTTCAATCTTTAAGTTTGGATTCCAATATTGTTGAATGGGTAAGCCAGTGGCTGAGTGACAGGCAACAGAGGGTTGTAGTCAATGGGGTCAATGTATTCGAAGCATGGGCTTGTCACCAGTGGGGTACCTTAGGGATCTGAACTTGGACCCATTCTCTTTAATATTTTTATTAGTGATATTGCAGAAGGTGTTGATGGTAATGTATGTATTTTTGCTGATGATACTAAGATATGTAACAGGGTTGATGTTCCAGGAGGGATAAGCCAAATGGCAAATAATTTAGGTAAACTGGAAAAATGGTCAGAACTGTGGCAACTGACATTTAATGTGGATAAGTGCAAAATAATGCATCTTGGACGTAAAAACCTAAGGGCAGAGTACAGAATATTGACCTCAACATCTGAGGAAAAGGATTTAGGGGTGATTATTTCTGAGGACTTAAAGGTAGACAGACAATGTAATAGAAAGATGTGTAAGGAAAAAGTTGTCGCAATAGGGAATCAACTAAATACTGATAAAATGATATTATGAGGATGCAGCAACCTACAAGGAGTTCTGATATAAATAACCTCCAAGAAATGAAGAATAACAATCCTAAAGGTGCAGGTGCGCAAAGTTGTTTAGAACCTAGCAACCAGAGAAATATACTTGAACAGATAATATGTGAGGTATACCAATATATACACACAAGTATATGCAGAAATAAAAACAAGATCAGTGGGCAGCTGAAGCATGCATAAAACACCAAGTGGTCAGGCAAAATATATAAAATATAATCAGCAAATTTATACTTGCACTTGTACTTGTATACAGGAACAGCTTAATCTAGAATACATAAAAGCAAGAACCTAGTGCAATATTGTAAAAATGTCCTTTGTAAAATATATGTACAAGTATTTAACTCACAATTGTGGAGTGGTTGAAGTAACACTCCAAACCATCAGGCTCTGGGAGGATCAGCCCCTGTAGAACGTAGGATCCAAGTGCAGTGTGCTTGATGAACTCACTCTCAGCCGAAGGGTTGAAGTATACAAAAATATTTATTTAATTCCCAAATAAACAAAAATATCAATCGTAAAAATAATAAAAAGTGGTGTAGGAGTAGATCAAGTATAGTCCTCTGCAGTGCCTACGGGGCTTAAGACCCAGACTTCTACACACCAACGCAGCCAGAGCTCCTCGCACAAATGCCGACAATGGGAAGATGTTCCCAGAAAACAAACACCCAGACTGAGCACCGCGACAACTGAGCACTGCTCCAAAAACAAGCACGGCCAAAAAAGGAGCCCACAGAGGGTCCCCAAACCGAGGCAGCCAAGGCCGCAAGCGAGCATTGCCAACAAGGTAAGCTGACTGACTTACACTCAGGGGCTCCCACTCCCACAGAGACGCCAGACTCTACGACCCCAGCAACCAAACATGACCTCAAACTTTTGCTGCATGATTTCCATAAGATACTAGTGACTGAGTTAGCTGCCCGATCAGATATACAGAACACCACTGACAGAGTATGTGCTAATGAAGAAGACATCTCCGACATACAAGTTGGTCTATCTAACGTACAATCAACGGTACAAGAACTTACACAATTGCATCAAGCACTGTCTCTATATTTAAAAGAAGAAAAACTACCACAGCAAGAGGACATAGTCTTAAATTAGAGGGGCAAAGGTTTAAAATTAATATCAGGAAGTATTACTTTACTGAGAGGGTAGTGGATGGCCTTCCATCTGAAGTGGTAGAGGTTAACACAGTTAAGGAGTTTAAGCATGCGTGAGATAGGTATAAGGCTACCCTAACTATAAGATAAGGCCAGGGACTAATAAAAGTATTTAGAAAATTGGGCACACTAGATGGGCCGAATGGTTCTTATCTGCCACCACATTCTATGTTTCTGTGTAAACTTTGCAAATTACCAGTGGTTTTATGCACGATACTTATTCAACTGCAGACTGAACTTGGATGGTACACAAACCCCGTAGCTAAAGATGATTTCAAAGGTTTGAAATCTGATCAGCAATATCCAAGTATATTTCTGTTTTTATTAATTTAAATTAAATCAAACGAACATATTTACCAGCTTTCTTAATAGAAATTATTTAGGCTTGGAGAAATATTCAGTGAATGGTGAGTGCAAGTATATTTTGTTTGGATAGAATTATAGAAAGACATCAAGAGTTTTGACTATTAAAGAATTTTAACTAAGTCCCAGAAATTCAGTTGGAAAGAAAAAGTAGAGTAAGTTTTCAAAGTCACAGAATTTCAGTTGCAAAAGACAGTGTTAGTGTGTCCAGAGTGTTCCTTTATCTGGTCTCATTCAACTTATTGGCCCCCTCCAATTTTAACAAAAAACTTATCTTAAGTTTCTTTACGTCATTAATTTAAAGTGACCAATGGGATTAAGTGGGGTTACCTTCTTCTACTGATTGTGTTATAGACTTTGATCAAAAGATGGAGTTGTAGTATCACAAGAATTTTTAATTACGAATTTAACTACCACTTTGTATACAGGGTTAATTAAATTATGTGATGCATTTGACATCACAAATCTTTATGGGTACCTTTCAACAAAAGTAACTCTCAGACTTCAAAGAATGTTGGTCCTTTTTTGTAGACTGGCAGTCTCCTTTTTGGTCCATAGTGTGATTTTGACACCTGGACTTTGGTTCTACTTTCTCTTACAATGGGTTCTTGTAGTATTCATTAAATTTAAAAAGTAAAATTAATTACTTAGGTAATATCGCTTTCTAGTAATCCTGCTGTCTGGTTTTCTTAACTACATTGTCTCAGTGTGAAACTTTGTGTCTATTTTTTTTCTTTCATATTTCTTACATTGGTTAACATATGTTCAAATTTTATGAAACATTTAAATACTGTACATATAAAAAAATACATTACAAAACACACACACACACACACACATCCACCCTCGTCAATGAATTGTCAATTCATATTACTTTTATGGTATGTCCCTCTCCTCCTGTGTTTCCTGCTTCTTTCTCACCCTTCTAACCATTCCTACTATTGCCTACCTTCTTCCCTCTGAACTCATTCATACCTCTGAGACTTTTCGACAATCTGTCCTATATTAGATAATCACTCTATTTTGTTCTCACCACTCTTACTTGTAACAGACTATTTCATTAGCCCTCTATAGTTTATTATTCAGCTTGTAACCTATCAATTTTTATCCATTTATTTACTTTTGTCAGTCCATAGGAATTATTTTTGGTAATACCCAATTCCATTTTACATTGATATATCATTTGATTTTTTTATTTTGTTTCATTTTGGTGTCTTATTAGTATTCCAGTTTCTCGCCAATACCATTTTTGAGGCCTTCAGGTGTTATCATATTATTTTCTATGGACATCTTAGGCCAGTCCTGATGTAAAAGAAACCTCTGTGGAGTGAGAGGCATATTCACTTCACATAATATATTTATCTGATCTTTAATATTCTTCCATACTTTAAGTGGCTAACATTGCCACCAGCTATGGAAATAATCCCCTTTTCCTGTTTCCCACATCCAGCACTTATTTTGCCTATATTTATATATTTTTGAGAGTTTTTCTGGGACCAGGTACCACTTATTAGTTTGCAAAAATTCACAACAATATTTAAACAGTGTACAATTCTGTTAACATTAGTTATAGCCAAAATCCAATCTTCATTTAAAATCTCTATATTAAGATTTCCCATACCTTCATGGGATACAAACTGTTATCCTGCTTTAGTTCTTTTACAATATCCATACACCTAGATATCTGTCCTCTCTGATTTAAATTAATGATAATATTTCTTAAACTTTTATTATTCTCTTCAAAATAAAATTCTAGATGTTTTCCCAAAATATGTTTAATTCTCAAGTATGTAAAGATCTCTTTACTCGAGAGTCCAAACTCCTCTTGTAGCTGGTTAAAAGGCTTAATTTCTGATTTTCATATACAATCTTTAATAGTTCGAATTCCAGCATTCTGCCAGTTTCTGATGTCAATATCTTTAGTATTTCCTGGAATCACAATTATTGGCACAAAATTAAACTATTTTCTGTCTTGTAAGCTTTTAAATCTATGCCATACCTTCAAGATATTACTCATAGCTAAAGAATTAACTGAAGCAGCTTTAATATTTTCAGTTCTACCTATTGTCCATAATATTACTGAAACATTATCAACTCCTACCAATTCTGACTCTGATGCCAGGTTTCCTCTTTAATATCTTCCCTTTGAGTAGGGATGGCATGTACCGGTATACAGGCATATGATCATCTATTATATTTGGAACTAATAATCCACCCTCTTGTTTTCTTTGAAAGTATTTTTAGGTTTATTCTGGGTTTCTTCCCCTTCCAGATGAACTTTGAGAAAGCTGTCCGTATCATTTTTAACCATGCTAGGGGGACTTTTACTAGTATAATTCTAAAAATATGATTCCATTTGGGTAGGATATAGGATTGTATCCATTAATTTGTCCTATCCAGGATATCTCCGTATTAACCCATTCTTTTAACATTTTATTTGTGAATTTTATAAGCGGGAGAGAATTAGCCTCTATTATCTGATTTGGGTTCTTTGGAATTTTAATACCCAGGACTGTAGTATTATCCTTTGCCCACATGAAATTAAAGCTTGTTCTTATAAAGTCCCTGTCCTCAGTATTAATCTTTCTTGTCATTATAATGGTCTTATTTATGTTTAATTTATAGTTTGAATATTCACTTTAATGACCTATTACTTTGATTAATTCTAGTAGAGCTGTCCTTGGTCTCTCCAGGGTGATCAAGACATTGTCTACATATAGGTTGATTTTATATTCACCCTTTTTCATTCTAAAACCTAATTTTTTTTGTAGAGGCTCCATTGTTAGGACGGATAGTAATGGGGACAGAGGACACCCCTGTATCGTACCATTCGCTATAGTGAACCATTCTGCATCTATTCCAGGTCCCACAGTACTAGCTGAGGGTACGGTATACATAGCCATTATTGCATCGTGTACCGCACCTACCAGACCGTATGCCATCAGAGTGTTACTTAAAAAATCCAATCTGACCCTGTCAAAGGCTTTCTCTGCATCCAATGACCGGGTCAGAAAGGGGACATCCATACGTTGTTCTAACTAATAGTCTTCTTTGATGTTTGTCGATTAATTATTTCTGTGTTGCTGTTGTGAATTCTACATTTTAAATTTTTTCTTCATTTGTTTTCACTTTTTGTGCAATCTCTATCAGATCTCAATTTAGTGTAACGTAACTGCCCTGTACTTCTGGTTTTATCTGTTCCAGCTGCATTTCTAGACAATCTCTTAAGTATTCAGTGGTTACCATTTGATGCTCTACTGGGTGCTCCTTTTCTGTACTTTCATCTACCGTATATACTCGAGTATAAGTCGCGTTTTTCGGCACATTTTTTGTACTGAAAAACCCCAACTCGACTTATACTCGAGTCAATGTCTGTATTATGGCAATTTACATTGCCATAATACAGATAAGGGGCTGTTGGTGGCTGGCAGGAAGCTGTTACTTACCTTTCCTGCAGCTCCTGTCAGCTCCCTCCTCCTTCCGCGCGGGTCTGGTCAGCTCCCCTGTCAGCTCCAGGTGTAAGTCTTGTGGAGCCGCGGAGTCAGTGCGTTGCCTCGGGTTGCCGGCTCCACGCAGCCGCGAGACTTACACTGGGACTTGACAGAGGACCTGACCGGACTGGCGTGGAGGAGAAGAGAGCTGACAGGAGCTGCAGGAGAGGTAAGTAAACGCTCTCTGCCAGCCCCCTCCTAAACAGCCCATCCATTGAACCACCAGGGAGTGAGAGCCCCCCTCCCTGGCCAGCTAACAAGCAGTGAGGGGGGTTCAAAAAAATAAAAATGTAAATAATATTAAAATAAAAAAAATATTAATAATATTTAAAAAAAATAATAAAAGTTAAAAAATATATTAAAAATATAACAAAAAAATTAATATTAAAATAATAATAATAAAAAAAAAATGCCCACCCCCCACCAAGGCTCTGCATCACACTCTGCATCACACACACACTGCATTCCTACACACACTGCACTCATACACACACACTGCATTCATACACACACTGCACTCATACACACACACTGCACTCATACACACACTGCACTCATGCACACACACACTGCATTCATACACACACACTGCATACATACACACACTGCACTCATACACACACACTGCATTCATACACACACACTACATTCATACACACACTGCATTCATACACACACTGCATTCATACACACACTGCACTCATACACACACACTGCATTCATTATATACACACACTGTAAATAAATATTCAATTAATATAATTTTTTTAGGATCTAATTTTATTTAGAAATTTACCAGTAGCTGCTGCATTTCCCACCCTAGTCTTATACTCGAGTCAATACGTTTTCCCAGTTTTTTGGGGTAAAATTGGGGGCCTCGGCTTATATTCGGGTCGGCTTATACTCGAGTATATACGGTATATCTCCCTTTTCTTTAGTTCTTTACTTGGAGTCATTAACTGTGAGCAGTTTTTATCTGCCTGTGGCATGAAAAAGTTAGAAAATATTTTATCTTGTTTGTCTTTATTTTCCATCTCTTTTTTTAAAGTGGATTTTTGATCTTGTTGTTTTTGCTCTGCAGGTTTCCTGGAGGCCCTTTCAGATTTTTTTCCCCCTTCTTTTACTTTCCTTTTTTTTTTCGTAATTTTTTTGTCCTAAGTACTTGGCTTATTGCCTGGTAGAAGAGATATAGATGAAATATATGTGTGCCCTATTGCACTTAGTGCTTGGATTTGGTAGTATTAATTTGGCAGTAACAGCTTATTCAACTCACTCTCTTTGGTCAAAAAGTTGTTTGACAATGCTGCTATTTGTTCTTATTTACACTTTTCCAAATAGTTTCTGACTTTTTTTCCCCCTCCCCTTTTCCTTTGAAGTTGTATTATTTCAGGTTACAGTGATTTCCTCTGAGAGAAAATTCTCAATCCAAGTGCTTCTTTTATTTAGCTTAGCCTTATTCACTACACAGCAATTTTAATCGTTGCAGGTCTTTTTGAATTTATACAGATATTTCATAAATCCTTAAACTTATATATACCTGTATAGATGGGTATTAATAAGTAGTATTAACAAAGCCCTTGTAAGTACTCACAGTAACCAGTATTCTTCTGTCAGAGTCTGCTTCATATAATCCCTGATAGTTTGCCTCCACTGTCCAGACAGACATGGTCCAAGCATTAATTATGTTACAATGTCACTATTAATACATTTTAAAAAATATATATTTTGAAAAGGCAATTTCCTATTTGTACTTATAGCCCTATAACTTGCAAAAAAAAAAAAAAACATGTAAACACTGGGTGTTTTTAAACTCAGGACAAAATTTCGAATCTATTTCCTTTTTTTTCATTAGTTTTTGTAGATAAGTAAAAGATGTTTCAAGTAAAAGTCAAAAAACATGGTTCTTTTTCAATTTTTTACCATATTTTGTTTTTAAGTAAATTATAAGACATGATGCAAATAATGGTATGTAAAGAAAACCCTTTTTGTCCTGGAAAAAAAAAATATAACTTGTATGGGAACAGTAAATGAGAGAGAAGAAAATAAAAGCTAAACACAAACACGACAAAAGTGTTAAAACAGCTCTGGTCCTTAACATACAACATGGCCAAAACAGTCCGGTCCCGAAAGGGTCTCTTTTGGTTTTTGATCTTTCTACATTTTCCTAAACCTAGGCATAAAATGCCTAGCACTGACAAAAAATAGCACAGTGATGTACAAGAGCACAGCACTTTGGTCAATGTTGCAGCTCTGATCAAAAGCATAATGAAAAAATTAAGAGGTATTGAGGAGTACAAACATTTTTTTATAATTTAAAGATTATATCAAAAAGCTAATTCCTTGCTTTTCCTCTGAGTTTGTAAATGTTGTCTATAACATTTCAGTGCCAAAACATGTTTGATGTAAAATTTAAGGGGTTCGACCTTGACTTTAACATCAAACGTGTCTCAGTTTTTCTCCATATCACAAAGTAGCACTGTTGGTATGCATAGTTAAAACGGATTGTTGTGGCTCACTTTCTAAGCAGGCTGGACTAATGACACACTTGCTGGGCACAGTGGCAAGGCTGTATTGTGCATACCACCCAATATAGGTGTCTTGTAATGGTCCATTTGGAAGTGGTTACCCCTTCACTACTGAGCAGATTTTATTTAAAAAAAAAATATTGGTCATATCATTTCTTAGAAGCAAGGGATGCATAGCTAGCATATACACATACAAAGCAATTTCATGTAAAAATTGCTTTGCAGAGAATTGTAAATTTACACAATTTTTAATTTTAACTTATTCGTTCATCCTTTATCAAATTCATTTTTAAAATGAAAAGCTTTAGATAGTATATTTTACAAAGGGTCTGAAATGTTACTATAAAAGCAAACATGAAAAACAGCAACAGATACAGAATGTAGACAGTCTCAGTATGTACTTGAGACTAGCCACATGTCTGGAAATATCTACAGCGATAGAGTGTAATGTAGCAATCCTGGCTTGCAGAGCTGCAAATGTTACTAGAGACCCATTAGCAGAAAAAAATATAATAATAGTGGTAGTTAAATAAAGTATATACAGGTGGTACTAGAATTCCATGCCAACCAAGGGGGTATAGATGGGGATATAAATACTGCATATAACCTCGTGTCTCAACCCTAATTAACAGCTTTATTATAATGTACTATAAGGGTACAAGGGTATAAGGGTATGAGTATCCAGTGGCTAGGTCCCATCTATAAATACCTCCTAGGAGATGTCCATCGTTAGTAAGATAAAAGCTCAAGATAGAGCCAGCTCAGGTAGAGAGTGAGAGAGAGGAATTAGTGTATAATAGTAATAAACAGTCAAAACCAGACTGCTAATTTAAATTAAGAAGCCTCTCTCCCTGTTAATCTAACTAGACAGGCATAGGAAAGATAGAAAAAAATAAGTTAATTGAATAAAGTGATAATCATGGTGCTACATCCACCAGTGCCCAGTGCTCATATATATAATATGAGAAGAAACGCCCAACGTACGTTTCGGTGCTATAGAAGAGCACCTTCGTCAGGGGCCAAGAGAAGACTGATAAAAAGTCTCTTATATATGAAATGTGCCAGGAGGTATGAATGCCTAAGACCAATGGGAGCTGGGGAAATGAATTACCAGCTGTGCTGCATCTTGCTCAGGGGAATCCTATCGCCGTGTCATTACAGGCCCAGAGATGTGCATGGGGGCGGGATTAAGTTCCGGTCACCTGATCTGGGATGCCGCGGGTCACGTGGTCTGTCTGACAGAACGTAAGGTCACGTGGTCTATCTGACATGACGTCGGGTAGACTGTATAACGTCGTGGGCGTGACTGGGTATGCAAAGTGAATTGCTATCCTGAGTGGCATCTAGTTATAACTCCGCCCATCATCGTCAGGTGGGCGGGTACAAAGAGATGCAAAAGAGAACACGGGACCGAAATAAAGTGAAAGTAGCCCGAGGGCCACTATCAGCATAGGAATCCTACCTACAAAGAAGTAGAATAGTGATGTATACAGGACCCTAAAAGTCCCCATAGTGCCCTCTCACATTAATGCTGTGTAGGATTCCCATATGCCCCATCCATCAATATTGTCCAGAAAATAGTAATATATATGTACCTGATATGTCTCAGAATAGCATCCAGATTTTTATATGTCCAGATGCTAGTTATACATCAAAGTGTTATACATCATTACTAAATGATTATAATGATATAGCAGATAGGGGGGAATGAAAGTGATATTCCCACACCAAAATACTACCACTAGATGTGAGTCATAATCTCACATCTAGTGGGTATACTTGTGGGAACACTACTATAGATAGGTCCAGGTATTTTTATGACAGTGCTCCCCAGAGGATGTACAGAGATGGAGGTTAATAGAGAGATATACCTAACTGTATATATCATAGGCACATCATCTTCATACTCCTTTATTATGGTCATTTAGGTGGCATTCATATCCAAATAATAAAGAATATAAATAAAAATGAAAGAAAAAAAGTATTAAAAGAATATATATAGATCTAAACTAAACACTACACACGCTATATTACAATATTTACAAGTGTATCAGGCGTAGTTAGCCTATATACAGGGATATGAATATATGTCCTGTGAAGTATAAATAGAGAAGAGAAACGCTTGGGTGTAGGACTAATGTCTCAGCCCGGATGTCATCAGTCGGCAATGAAGGGTGTATATGAGAAACCCTTGTTTAGTCCAGACGGAGACAAAGTTTTGAGCTTATAAATCCAAAAGCTCTCTCTTTGAAGTAGTCTTTTATCTAGGTCTCCCCCTCTTGGTCCAAGTAAGACCCTTTCAATGCTGCAAAATCTGATCCCTTCAGAGGACCCCCCGTGGTATAATTTCAAATGTTTCGACACTGGGGTATCGATTTGTCTTCTAGGGTTGACTGAATTGACATGTTCCCTTATTCTCAATTTAAACTTACGAGAAGTGGATATCAGGGATATCTTAGTCCCCAGCCACCTTAAAACCATACCTCAGAAAACTTCATGGCTGAAGTCCTCAGTCCTAGGCACGTATCAATGTGGAAAATGTAAGGCGTGCAAGTTCATACGCCGTCCTTCTAAAACCTTCCCAGACTCCTCAGGGACACAGGAATTTAAAGTCTGCAACTTCTTTAATTGTCAGTCTAAGGGTCTCGTATACCTTCTCTATTGCTCATGTAATAAACTATACGTGGGAAAAACTTCTTGTAAGTTTAAATTGAGAATAAGGGAACATGTCAATTCAGTCAACCCTAGAAGACAAATCGAAACCCCAGTGTCGAAACATTTGAAATTATACCACGGGGGGTCCTCTGAAGGGATCAGATTTTGCGGCATTGAAAGGGTCTTACTTGGACCAAGAGGGGGAGACCTAGATAAAAGACTACTTCAAAGAGAGAGCTTATGGATTTATAAGCTCAAAACTTTGTCTCCGTCTGGACTAAACAAGGGTTTCTCATATACACCCTTCATTGCCGACTGATGACATCCGGTCTGAGACATTAGTCCTACACCCAAGCGTTTCTCTTCTCTATTTATACTTCACGGGACATATATTCATATCCCTGTATATAGGCTAACTACGCCTGATACACTTGTAAATATTGTAATATAGCATGTGTAGTGTTTAGTTTAGATCTATATATATTCTTTTAATACTTTTTTTCTTTCATTTTTATTTATATTCTTTATTATTTGGATATGAATGCCACCTAAATGACCATAATAAAGGAGTATGAAAATGATGTGCCTATGATATATACAGTTAGGTATATCCCTCTATTAACCTCCATCTCTGTACATCCTCTGGGGAGCACTGTCATAAAAATACCTGGACCTATCTATAGTAGTGACCCCACAAGTATACCCACTAGATGTGAGATTATGACTCACATCTAGTGGTAGTATTTTGGTGTGGGAATATCACTTTCATTCCCCCCTATCTGCTATATCATTATAATCATTTAGTAATGATGTATAACACTTTGATGTATAACTAGCATCTGGACATATAAAAATCTGGATGCTATTCTGAGACATATCAGGTACATATATATTACTATTTTCTGGACAATATTGATGGATGGGGCATATGGGAATCCTACACAGCATTAATGTGAGAGGGCACTATGGGGACTTTTAGGGTCCTGTATACATCACTATTCTACTTATTTGTAGGTAGGATTCCTATGCTGATAGTGGCCCTCGGGTTACTTTCCCTTTATTTCGGTCCCGTGTTCTCTTTTGCATCTCTTTGTACCCGCCCACCTAACGATGATGGGCAGAGTTATAACTAGATGCCACTCAGGATAGCAATTCACTTTGCATATCCAGTCACGCCCACGACGTTATACAGTCTACCCGACGTCATGTCAGATAGACCACGTGACCTTACGTTCCGTCAGACAGACCACGTGACCCGCGGCATCCCAGATCAGGTGACCGGAACTTAATCCCGCCCCCATGCACATCTCGTGGCCTGTAATGACGCGGCGATAGGATTCCCCTGAGCAAGATGCAGCACAGCTGGTAATTCATTTCCCCAGCTCCCATTGGTCTTAGGCATTCATACCTCCTGGCACATATATAAGAGACTTCTCTTGGCCCCTGACGAAGGTGCTCTTCTATAGCACCGAAACATACGTTGGGCGTTTCTTCTCATATTATATATATGAGCACTGGGCACTGGTGGATGTAGCACCATGATTATCACTTTATTCAATTAACTTATTTTTTTCTATCTTTCCTATGCCTGTCTAGTTAGATTAACAGGGAGAGAGGCTTCTTAATTTAAATTAGCAGTCTGGTTTTGACTGTTTATTACTATTATACACTAATTCCTCTCTCTCACTCTCTACCTGAGCTGGCTCTATCTTGAGCTTTTATCTTACCAATGATGGACATCTCCTAGGAGGTAATATTGGGAACATCATTTCATATATGAAGGTCATGGCTGGGGGGGGAGCTTGGTCACCTATGGCCGTTACATTGACGATATCTAAGTTATTTGGAAAGGAGGGGTTCCACTTTTGGAAGATTTTTTGGCTTTCCTCAATGATAACACATGGGGAATTAGTCTCACTAGTACTTGGAGTGAGAAGGAAATATCCTTCCTAGACCTCACCATTTTTATTGAAGATGGCAAAATTAAGACTAAGAATTTTTTTAAGGCTGTAGATGCCAATAGTTTTATTGAAAGAGCAAGCTGCCACTTCTCTTCTTGGCTAGAGAATGCCCCCAAGGGGCAATTTCTACGTATTAGACGGAACTGCACAGATTTGGAGAACTATAACAATCAGTCAATAAGAATTAAAGAAGATTTTTTAAAAAAAGGATATGAGGACCCTAAATTAGAAGAAGCAAGGGTACAGGTTAAAGAGATAGAAAGAAGCAATCTTTTAAAATATAAAGACCGTACACAACAGAAGATGGAAGGAGTACCTTTTATTTGCAATTACAGTACCGACAATTTTAAAATTAGGAATATTGTGAAAAGATTCTGGCCTATCCTCCGTCAGGATCCAATGCTAGAGAAGATACTACCACCACAACCCCAATTCATTCATAGAGGAGTAAGAAATTTTCGCAGTATCCTAACATCGAGTTTTATTAAGGAGAGAAAAAGGAAAGATACTTTTTTAGAACAAGAAAAGGGCTTTTTTGGTTGCGGACAGTGTTTGGCATGCAGAAGAACTGGTAACAAAAAAAGAAAAATTACACAATTTGAGAATAAAAAGCAGAAATATGACATCAGAGAAATTATTACATGCCACACTAACAATGTAATCTATGTTATGCAATGTCCCTGCGGTCTAAACTATGTGGGGAAGACTAGTCGACCACTCCACATTAGGATAGAGGAGCATAGCAGAAATATAATGAAGGGAGCAGATAACCATAGTGTACCTCTCCACTATAAAATACATCACAATCAATCACCATTAGGCAGCAACTTTTTAGGATTAAGTAGAGTGGGAAAAGACTGGAGGGGGGGGGGATTTTAATAAGAAACTCAGTAAAGAAGAAATGAAATGGATCTTCGAATTAAATACCCTTATCCCCTATGGCTTAAATTCGGAATTCGAAATTTGTCATTTTTTAGATTAATCATTTTTTTACATTGAAGATTCATTTTTTAAGAATGAAGTTTTTACGATACCATATTGTCTCTATTTTTAATAGTTGGATTTATATCAAGACACCCTGAAGATAAATTTTTTACTACATTTTTTACTATATTTTTTATTACATTTTTACTATACTCTTTATCACATTTTTTTACATTTTTGAGCGAATTTCATTATTTGAGAATTCACACAGATAAAACGGACAAGCCAGAGAATATAAGTATGCACTTTTGGAAAAACATTGTTACGAAAAACATTTTTTTGTCTTTTTTTTGGCATATCTGTGAATGGGCATTTAAAATAACTAATCTAGAATTTTATTATACACTATATTCTATATTGGATTCATTTATTGTCAGAGATATCAATGGACTGTATTTACATTTATTTCTAAGGCAGGAATACTAATATTGGAGTGTTCCAAAGAGATAAAGATCGGAAATTACATAAGTATATATTGATGGAAAAAAATGTTTTTTTGTTCTTAATGTCTTTGTCTTTTCTTGTGTATATATTCTTCCGTTATATACTATATTGCATATCTGCAAGAACACTCGATAGGGGAGATGGAGGTTCACAAGTTCCACAGGGATAATGGTAAACAAATGAACTTTTCTCCTGAATGCCGAGAAAAGCGATAATGAATGACAACCAGAATAAGGCTTGAAACACACACGGAGCCAGAATGAGGCTTGAAACGCACACGGAGCCAGCCGGGGAGACGGCAAATACGGAAGTGAACGGTAACGAGAAGGAGGCTTGGAACGCACACGGAGCAAGCCGGAAAGGCGGGAAGATGAGCGCGCCAGAAAACAGCTGAATGCTGATTTGAAAACTGAACACTAAGGTATAAGAGCAGGACTCCGGACAGTAGGAGGAATACTTGGAAAACTTTTGCACCTAGCTGAGGAAGCCGATATTATTTTTGGCGAAACGCGTCCTGGGAATTTATGCCCATTGCACTATATATATAGTTATTAATTTGTTTTTATAGTATATTTGTTCGTATAGATTGTAATTGCCCATTACAATTTTAGATCTTTAATACTTAATAAAATAATTATCTTTTGCAAACATTTGGGCTATTGGTTCCTGCTCTATAGGAGTGTAGTCCTCAACTACACATCGTGCTGAAATTGAGCCTAAAAAGTGGCTCCTTATTTGTGAGTATAACATCTACATCTCTTTCTGAGGAAATATTGGTAACAAACTGTGCTGTACTATAATCCTTCTGCTTGAGCTCTAGTTACATCGTGAGAAAAAAAGATTGGAGCTGAAGAAGGGAAAAAGGTTGCCTTTACGGACCTGAAAGCGTGTACACCTGAGCTTGGCTATAAGCTCTACAATATGTGAGTGGTTCTATACACACACTGTATATCTATATATTGAATCACAGAGTTACACTATGAGGATTTAATTTCTTTTCAGAACACTTGAAATAATATCATCCACCCTGTGACCAGTTGGGAAGTGAATACTTCTAAAAAGTTTGGATTTATTAGATATTTGTATATAGCGCTACACCTTCCTTTTTTTGTATTTGTATTTTGTGTATGTGGGAAGATTACATTTGGTGTAACAGCTGCTATTAGTTCTTCGTATATATTTGACCACACTAAGGGTTTGTAAAAAAGCGCCAGTATATATTTTTTATCTATCTCCTAGGAGGTATTTATAGATGGGACCTAGCCACTGGATACTCATACCCTTATACCCTTGTACCCTTATAGTACATTATAATAAAGCTGTTAATTAGGGTTGAGACACGAGGTTATATGCAGTATTTATATCCCCATCTATACCCCCTTGGTTGGCATGGAATTCTAGTACCACCTGTATATACTTTATTTAACTACCACTATTATTATAATTTTTTCTGCTAATGGGTCTCTAGTAACATTTGCAGCTCTGCAAGCCAGGATTGCTACATTACACTCTATCGCTGTAGATATTTCCAGACATGTGGCTAGTCTCAAGTACATACTGAGACTGACTACATTCTGTATCTGTTGCTGTTTGTCGTTTAGCTAGGGTTAAGCCCCTTTTTGAGACATCTGGAGTCTCAAACCGGTACATTTGTCCCTGTGTGTGGCATCTGTCACTGCCCCTTTTGGTTACCATTGGGGCAGTTGGTACAGGTGTACACGCAGAGACGTTGAACTGCTTGTTCTTTGCTTACTTTTGTTAAAAGCAAACATGCACTTTTTCACATACAGGAGGAAATAGTGAAATTAAGTCCTTAATTAAATAATAATTAAAAACGGCAAACAAATATAAAAGCAATGTCTGCATTTATTCATAATGCCCAAATACAGAAAATACAGCTATTTCTAAAATAAAGGTATTCAAAACAGCTATAGCAATCTTTATCACTCTCTGGAATGCTAATGTAATTCTGACAGTGAAATGGTAGAGTCCATTCACTCATACCCCATCACTGACTGTAGGAATAATATGACCCACTAACACTTCCTGCACTGTTTGAAAGGAGAGGTGAGGAGACATTTTCAGCAAATTTATAGGCATTATGTCAGTGAGTAGTGGCTTCTGGCAGAGAAATATGTTTCTCGACAGACTTGTAATTGTCACACACACGGGTTAACAAAATAGATCAAGCACACCAGAGATATTCAGGAAATAAATAACAAGCCGAAGTCAGGGAACCAGAAAAGTCAAATACAAAGCCGGGTCAGTAACGAGAAAACCAAATATCAACTACACAGTAAGCACTCTTGGGCAGAATAAACCACAACAGGGCAATTAACTCCAGAAAAAGGGAAGTTTAAATAGGGAGAACAAAAATCTTATTGGACAGCATCATCACCATGCAGCAAATCACATAAAGGGGTGTGATCTGTGAAGGGCAGATAATGTGTCCCAATAATATAACCTGTAACTTTAATGCTATAAAAAAAAACCTACACCTACAGGGTCCTTTAATTTCCAAGAACTCCTGTAGGTGGCACAAGGCTGCCAAAATGATCTAGAAGCCTTGCCAGAAGACAAATCGTGCAGGGTTTGCTCTGCACAAAGAGCAACCAAATGCTGCATGGCATTCATGGCCGGGACGGAGTGAGACCGGTGATTTCGTGGTTACCGTGCAGTACCCCCTGGAAGCCACATGGCATACTGAGGTATGACACTAATCATAAATGGAGCATAAATGAGGATGAGTGAAGCTTTATGGAAAAGATTTCATTCTGCAAAATAAATGACGATAAAAACATTCCTTCATACTCAATTTGGTAATGGAAGGGTTTATCAGAACCACATGCTAACAGTTAATTGTTACTTGAAATATGAAAAGTTGATGACACAAATTCAAGAAAGGGACATGCATTCCAAATGATTTTGTGCACAAAAATTAGAAACAAATCTTTATTCAAAGTGCAGTCATTCTAAAAGATGAACTAGGCATAATGCAATGATTAGAAGTTACTTCAGTTCAGTGTCAAATCCTTTAAGGATTATTTCAATTAATCCTGGATTAGCATTGTACAAATTACATATAATATTAATGTAGTTAGATTCAGATGGATAATTGACATTATGATCATTGCCACTTTGTGTTTCAGACATATGGAACCTGTTAATTTTATAAACCCTATCCATCTATATTATACATTGACAACTTTACAGAACACTACAGGTATTTCTAACTTGCATTGTCTTACCTAGCTCATACCTTACCTTACACAGACACTACTTACAAACCTCTTAGAGCCATAATATACTCTCCGATCTCCTGACGCCAAAATAGCTACACTAGAAAAATTCCCAACTCACCTTTAACAATTAATTATTTTTTTTAGTGTGAATTATGCTACTCAATGTTCACTGTTTCTTATGTGTGTATGTACAGGGGGGAAATATTGTTAATTATTTGATAATTATTTTTATAGTGGATTATTTTATGCAGAACCCATATTTGCTAACCCAATTTCTTATTTTACAAATCAGATATTTGCTATCTACAAATGTCAATTTTAGTTATAATTGCACTTGTTACTGAATCTCTAAAGAGACATTAAAGCGGCGAATGATTTTGCTTTGCTTCCCAATCTATATACAATATAAATTTGTTTCCATGGGAAATGTTCTTACCTACTGATTTTGCTGACATCACAAGTCCAATGCATTTATTTCATAAATAGGCTATATGCATCTCAGCAGCCAATACATGCAGCAGTTACCCCACAATTCAACAAATAGCCTGTGTATTTATATAGCTTTTTAAAATAACTCCATATACAGCTGAAATAATTTTTTAAAATAGTGCTCATGTTCACTTGAATAACTGTACCATTTCAAATAAATAGGAATGCAATTGAAATAAAAGTGGGATGCTATTTTAAAGGAGTTTTTTTTTGGTTTGTTTTTTTTACATACGTATATTTTGTACCATCATTATAAATTATTTCTCATTACAGATTTCAAGATTCCACACAACACAAAAATAAAAACTAGTGTTCAATTCCAGCAATCCCATCTGTTCAGCTGAACTTTAACGCCACATAACCTCTCCTCCCAACCATATATTATTTTATTAACCATTTAGGTTTAGATTGCTCTTAATTTGTTACTCCAACCAAAAAATAGTGTTTTCGTAAAACACTGTTTTTTGTGCAAGCAATCCTTTCATTGGTGGCCCACCACCCTAACGCAAAAAGAAAAAAAGCTTAAACTTCTTTTTTCCCCCATCACCTAGGCAAAGTTCTGCCCTCAGCCCAATCATCTTTGACTGGTATCACTTCCCCATGCCAGAGAGGGAGGGAAATTAGGGAGGGCAGGCTGACTCCCCAATGATGTTGTACATGCAGACTCCAGGCACCATGACTCAAATCACTGAAGTGGCCATGGTGCTTAGAGATGGATCACTGTATGACACAAATCAAAAGTTTAGTGAGGTAACAATACCTAGATGAATGCAATGTCTTTGTGCTTTATCTGAAATACTGCAATATGCATTAAAGTAATTTCTACACCTAATGCATATACACAAGGTAAGCAGTCTTAGGTAAGATGTACCAATGATGTGTCTGTTGAAAGTCTTTAAGTATGGTCATCCAAGCTCTTTTTAATTAGCCATGTAAGAAAACAGAACTGAGAGTACTCCCACAAAACACAGCTTAGTGGTTCTCCACCCCAGCTGGTGTAAGTCATTATGAATGAGAATTCGGAAGCAACGATGCTGAGTACAGACACCTAGCATGGCACATAGGTGGTTACATATAAACCAAAAAAAGGAAAGGTTAATAACGAAATCCAATTGCTAATTATTATTATTATTTTATTATTTATATAGAAAGTTATTTATTATAACTGCATGCTGTACATATTTATTTGTTGTATTAATATTTTTGGTATAACATTTGTATTAATATTATGGGGGGAGAAAAGCAATAAATTTTCTGAAGTTTTATGTGATAGAGAGACAGATTTTTTTTAAGTGTGAAGCTTGTGTAAAAATTTGTTAAGGGACTCAACCAATTAAAATCTTGGCAATCAGCAAATTAATTGATTACAAATTATTTACCTGTGGTTTTCCCTGTGTGGTCCATCGGGAAAAAAATATTTGTTCTAGTATCGTTTAATTTGATTTGGATGATCACTATAAGTAAATTTTTGTACACAATTAGAAACTACACCCAAGCAGTTTCTTAATTTAACATTACTCTCAGATATCTCAATGTATGTTGGAGGAATGCACAAACATGTAACTCTTATTTTCACAACATATGTTTTTTTAGTTATCTACCAAGAAGAGTCTGGTGAGACTAAATGCAATAAAACACCCCACAGTAATTTTGCACGCTATCTACCTATATGCAATTTTAAAACGGCAATCTAATACACAAATGAAGGAAAACACCTTGGGATTCATAACACGAATATAAAAACACAAACATGCACCTTAAAAAGGCAATGCTTGTTTTCTCTGCAGAATTTCTTTCCAGAATTCAAGGCTATGAAGCATAGCGTGGAGAATGATGCCCTCTTCTGGCCAAATAATGACATTCTATCAATCATGTGAAATTACTTTGAACTATGAGGCAATTATATGTGATCGATAGCACTAAATATGAAACCACATGAATCTCATCCATGAAGCACTGAATAAGAGGTATATTGTTAGTAAGAGAGATTAATGGAATTTGAGATGACCTTGGCAAATTAGGCATATGTTAGCATTAAATCTTGTCAGAATGCAAACAACCAACACAACTCCATGAAGTAGATTAATTAAGTAAATGACATAAGTAAATAGATGGAGATTGAAGTTGCTTAACCTTCTTGCTACTGTAATATTTCTACAATGTTTTATAAACAAGTTATTTCATATTCAGATATAAAATCCCCATTAATCAGTTTCTCTAGAAATCCCATTGAAACCCAAAAGTAATTTTTTCCATAATTAATCTGACACAGGGGATTTAGAGTTTATCATTACAGGGATAGCTTCGACAGATGCATCACTACACAGAATGCTTGGGAATTAATTGAAAAATTAATATATGAAATGTTATGTCTTACAGAAAAAAAGGTAATTAAATTAAAAGTGAAAGGTTACCAATATGATTGAAAGGGAGCCAAAAATAAAATAAAAATTATAAGCACACATTTAGTATACCTACAGACACTGTATACATTTAAAGGGGCACCCTAAGCACCATACCCTCTACAGTCCACAATAGCGATTAAGGTGCCAAGAGTTACCCAGCTACATTTCCACTGTGAAGTATCAAACCATTTTGGAATGCACATGTATAGACAGAGAGTATCATAGATTTATTGAATGTATGGGCATATAATATGTATAATGTCTGAATTTTTGAATGGTTAAAAATATTCTTGTGCAATATGTGCAAAAGTGTGTGCAAACATGTATTTGTGTGTGCATGTGGGGAGTTAATTTGAATGACGTAACAAAGTGTATAAGTATGGTGTTCCATAAGTTAGTAGTCCAACTGTTTGCGTATTTTTATGCTGTGTCTGTGTGTTTGAATGCCGTTTTTTATATCTATGAATAGTGTTGTCGCGAACCCGAAATTTTCGGTTCGCGAACGGCGAACGCGAACTTCCGCAAATGTTCGCGAACCGCGCGAACCGCCATTGACTTCAATGGGCAGGCGAATTTTAAAACCAACAGGGACTCTTTCTGGCCACAAAAGTGATGGAAAAGTTGTTTCAAGGGGACTAACACCTGGACTGTGGCATGCCGGAGGGGGATCCATGGCAAAACTCCCATGGAAAATGACACAGTTGATGCAGAGTCTGCTTTTAATCCATAAAGGGCAGAAATCACCTAACATTGACACCTCTCCTCAAAGCCCCTGATACACACTGACACAGAGCAGAATAGAGACTGTTCCCCGTCCTCAGAGACCATGATACACACTGACACAGAGCAGAATAGAGACTGTTACCCCTACATAGGGTCACTTGGCAGATATGGCGGGGTCGTGGGAGGGGGAGGATGACTTTCACCTCTTCCCCTGTTAGATTCCCGTTGTGCTGTGACATCACCCTTATACGCTGTGTAAAGCATATTATTTAATTTGATCAGCATGGCCACTTGAGTTTTTATAGTTTTCACGCTGCTTGTAGTTTATATATGGTTCACAAAAATCAAACAAACGATAAAGTAAACATGTAAGGATTCAGAATATTCTTTCAAACCCTTACACATTGTGTGTACGTATTTTTTGTCTTAAGTTTGTGGCTTTAAAGAGGTTCACGTTGTTTCTATGATGTGCATAACATGTTCTTGTAAATGTTTGTTAAATTTTTCCTGGAATTGTAATTTTTGAATCTGAATAAAGATAGTCAAATCCCTGATACACACTGACACAGAGCAGAATAGGGACTGTTCCCCCTACATAGGGTCACTTGGCAGATATGGATTGACACCTATCCTAATGATCCCTGATACACACTGACACAGAGCAGAATAGAGACTGTTCCCCCTACATAGGGTCACTTGGCAGATATGGATTGACACCTGTCCTCAAAACCCCTGATACACACTGACACAGAGCAGAATAGGGACTGTTCCCCCTACATAGGGTCACTTGGCAGATATGGATTGACACCTGTCCTCAAAACCCCTGATACACACTGACACAGAGCAGAATAGGGAATGTTCCTCCTACATAGGGTCACTTGGCAGATATGGATTGACACCTGTCCTCAAAACCCCTGATACGCACTGACACAGAGCAGAATAGAGACCGGGGGTCTAGTAGCGTGGACACCCAGCACAGGTTGTTCTCCTTCAGCCTTTTTATACGAGGGTCCCTCAACAGGCACGACAGCATGAAAGACCCCATTTGCACGAGGTTGGATGCCGAGCTACTCATTTCCCGTTCCTCCTCCTCACACAGAGCAGAATAGGGACTGTTCCCCCTACATAGGGTCACTTGGCAGATATGGATTGACACCTATCCTAATGATCCCTGATACACACTGACACAGAGCATAATAGGGACTGTTCCCCCTACATAGGGTCACTTGGCAGATATGGATTGACACCTGTCCTCAAAACCCCTGATACACACTGACACAGAGCAGAATAGGGACTGTTCCTCCTACATAGGGTTACTTGGCAGATATGGATTGACACCTGTCCTCAAAACCCCTGATACACACTGACACAGAGCAGAATAGGGACTGTTCCCCGTCCACAGAGACCATGATACACACTGACACAGAACAGAATAGAGACTGTTCCCCCTACATAGGGTCACTTGGCAGATATGGATTGACACCTGTCCTCAAAACCCCTGATACGCACTGACACAGAGCAGAATAGAGACCGGGGGTCTAGTAGCGTGGACACCCAGCACAGGTTGTTCTCCTTCAGCCTTTTTATACGAGGGTCCCTCAACAGGCACGACAGCATGAAAGACCCCGTTTGCACAAGGTTGGATGCCGAGCTACTCATTTCCCGTTCCTCCTCCTCACACAGAGCAGAATAGGGACTGTTCCCCCTACATAGGGTCACTTGGCAGATATGGATTGACACCTATCCTAATGATCCCTGATACACACTGACACAGAGCATAATAGGGACTGTTCCCCCTACATAGGGTCACTTGGCAGATATGGATTGACACCTGTCCTCAAAACCCCTGATACACACTGACACAGAGCAGAATAGGGACTGTTCCTCCTACATTGGGTCACTTGGCAGATATGGATTGACACCTGTCCTCAAAACCCCTGATACACACTGACACAGAGCAGAATAGGGACTGTTCCCCCTACATAGGGTCACTTGGCAGATATGGGTTGACACCTGTCCTCAAAACCCCTGATACATACTGACACAGAGCAGAATAGGGACTGTTCCCCCTACATAGGGTCACTTGGCAGATATGGATTGACACCTGTCCTCAAAGCCCCTGATACACACTGACACAGAGCAGAATAGAGACTGTTCCCTGTCCACAGAGACCATGATACACACTGACACAGAGCAGAATAGAGACTGTTCCCCATCCACAGAGACCATGATACACACTGACACAGAGCAGAATAGAGACTGTTCCCCCTACATAGGGTCACTTGGCAGATATGGATTGACACCTGTCCTCAAAACCCCTAAAACACACTGACACAGAGCAGAATAGGGACTGTTCCTCCTACATAGGGTCACTTGGCAGATATGGATTGACACCTGTCCTCAAAACCCCTGATACACACTGTCACAGAGCAGAATAGAGACTGTTCCCTGTCCACAGAGACCATGATACACACTGACACAGAGCAGAATAGAGACTGTTCCCCGTCAACAGAGACCATGATACACACTGACACAGAGCAGAATAGAGACTGTTCCCCGTCCACAGAGACCATGATACACACTGACACAGAGCAGAATAGGGACTGTTCCCCCATAGGGTCACTTGGCAGGTATGGATTGACACCTGTCCTCAAAGCCCATGATACACACTGGGGGGAGCTACTGTCCTCCCCAACCCCTGCGCGGTGGGTGGGGGCCATAAATCACAATGGGTGGGCCTACTTTCCTTCCCCCCGGCCCCCATCCCTGCGCGGTGGGTGGGGGGCATAAATCACAATGGGACGGACCTACTGATAGGAGTGGAGTATTGTTCATATCAGTTTAATACCTTCCGCGTCTCCTATCAGTGGACGTGTATATGGCAGCCATTTTAGGAACCGCACACCTGGGACCCGAGCAAGGTCACCTCGTTCAAGCTGCTCTGGTTCCTTGATGAGCCAGCTGCCCGTGAGTTAACATGTCCCGTGGAGAAGCACTCTGTCCTGTAAAGCCTCACCACAAAAAAATTTAATAAATAACAGCACTCGGAGTGGTGAGTTTAGTAAATGTTCATATCAGTTTAATACCTTCCGCGTCTCCTATCAGTGGACATGTATATGGCAGCCATTTTAGGAACCGCACACCTGGGACCCGAGCAAGGTCACCTCTTCAACAGGCGACATGATTTGGCCCTGTAAAACTATCCTGGATATTCTCTACAATTTCTATGGATATGGCATTGATTTATGTAACAGGGAGATGGAAGAAGATGCTTGGTCGGTCCTCTTACTTGAAATTTGGGGCACTGCGCGGGCAAGCTAATGTGCCACCAGATAGGAGTGGTGAGTTTAGTATTGTTCATATCAGTTTAATACCTTCCGCGTCTCCTATCAGTGGACATGTATATGGCAGCCATTTTAGGAACCGCACACCTGGGACCCGAGCAAGGTCACCTCTTTCAACAGGCGACATGATTTGGCCCTGTAAAACTATCCTGGATATTCTCTACAATTTCTATGGATATGGCATTGATTTATGTAACAGGGAGATGGAAGAAGATGCTTGGTCGGTCCTCTTACTTGAAATTTGGGGCACTGCGCGGGCAAGCTAATGTGCCACCAGATAGGAGTGGTGAGTTTAGTATTGTTCATATCAGTTTAATACCTTCCGCGTCTCCTATCAGTGGACGTGTATATGGCAGCGATTTTTAATTGTGGAATCACCTCCCCTTTTTAGGCCAAGGTGGGAAGATGCTTAGACCACTGGTATATTGGTGCCATCTTGGAGGATTTCAGTCAATTGGTTGGAGCCGGGGGTGGGCTGAACTTCACTGGTGGTAAAGTGACCCATAGTAATTTTTCCCCTTTTAGAAAATGAGGGTGGTGAATTGTATGACTTAATTTACTTTAAAATATAGAGACGGCTACAGTTCTGCGTCTGTTTATTCAGTGTTTTTTGAGTGGTGGTGCTAATGTAACTTGTGAGTTTGCATGTTTCCTCCATCTGCAGTTTTGCCTCATTGACTTGGGTCAGATTACCATACACACCAGGTTTCTAGAATCGAACAAGGGTTTTTTTTTTGTTTTTTTTTGGTGGGATCTCCTTCTCTAAAACATGGTTAATCCTGAAATCCTTAGCTTTAATTAGCCATTTGTACCCTGCTTGTGATTTATTTTTTCACTAATTTTTACTAAAGGTATTACAACATTTTGTCAAATACATCTCTTCTGGAAGGATATCCTGCTGCAAAGCAATCTGATGTTATTATAACATTTAGCAGGTTTTTAAATGCAAGCTATTGGGACACCGATCAAGCTGCTCGTTAAAGCTGCTCTGGTTCCTTGATGAGCCAGCTGCCCGCGAGTTAACATGTCCCGTGGACAGGGCCGGCCTTAGGCATTTAGACGCCCTGTGCGAAAAATCTTCACAGCGCCCCCCCCCCCCCCCCCCCCGTCATCCATGTATGCTGTAATGTTTGTGTTGTCTGTGTATGTGATAGTAGGTGTGATGACGGTGTGTGATATGTATGCTATGTGTGATATTTGTAATGGGTGTATTAACAGTGTGTGATATGCGTGTATTGGTTGTATGTGACACACACACACACACACAGAGTCAGACGGCCATACACACACACAGGAAGACAGTCATACACACACACACAGACACACAAAGGCAGACAGTCTCACACACACACACAGAGGCAGACAGTCAGTCATACACACAGACACAGACAGTAATACACACACACAGAGGCAGACAGTCATACACACACACACAGACACACACAGGCAGACAGTCATACACACACACACAAAAATAGAAATAGGGTCGCACTCAGTCACAACAATTACACACAGGGTGCTACTGAGCATGGGTCAGCAAAACAGACCCCAAGAGACATATGTAGAATAAAAAGAATCTCAGGCACTCACTGTGATTGTTCTTCAAGCAGGTTTATTGCAACGTTTCGACCTCAATGAGGTCTTTTTCAAGCTAACACCACTGTGACAAAATCGTGTTTATATACACACACAAATTAATGAACAAATAATTAATTGATTCAATGATCAATTACAGATTTTATAGGACACACATATGTTAAAAATTATTCAATGAGTTAATCGATTTAATATACATAGAAAGATAAAAAATATGTTCTGGAGTGAATAAATAAATGGCTGTTGAGGGTAGTAGTAATCACAAAAATAAATCCGGGTTTTGGAGATAATCACACACATAGTAATTAGTACACAGGTCCCTCAAATAACGCTAGGTTGATGCATATCAAGTATATGTAATTAATAATAAGATTAATGCAGTTATACCTGGGAGACAATCAATAAATCGCCCAAACCGGAAGAGAGTGGAACGCCTAATCCACGTAACAACGTGGCAGCGTCACTCGCTCCGTAACGAGCAGGGTATGGTGGCCGCAGAGGGTGTTCAATATCGGGTGCTCACGACGCATGCGCGCAAAACGCGAATCAGTCGCGCATGCGCGTAACCACCATATGTCACAGAACGGTAAAGACTGTAACATAGAATCCTGTGCGCAACTAGTATAATTCCCCTGGTTAAACAAGCAAAAGGATATCATAGATAACTAGCACCAACGAAGGAAGGAAGGAGAAGAGGATAATAGAAGGGGAAAAAAATAAGATTAATAGTATAAGTAAAAGATACAGTGGATATAAGAAAAAATAAAAATAGGGAAATAAAAATAATAATGATGATAAAAATAAAAATAAAATGAAATAATAAATAAAGATAAATAAAAAGTAGAAATAGAAGTAGAAATACAGAAAATAAAAATAGAAATAATAATAATATTAAAAATAATAATAAAAAAATAAAAAATAGTGAAAATGAATGTAAGAGTAAGAGACAAAAGTAAAGTTAAGAATTAAGAAAAAGAAGAAAAGAAAAAATTAAATCAAAAGGCAGTAATAGTAAAGAATAATAGGAGTCAGCCAAGAAGGAAAAATATGAATCAGAAGAAGCAATAGTGAAGGGTAATAGAATGAAGAGTACAGATCAGCCAGATATTATAACATATACCACTAAAAAGAGGGGATAAATATCCTGACACTCAGTTATAAATACGTATACACGCAAAAACATATATGTGTATATGTCCTCAGAGAAGTACACATAGGTTTTTTAGCATGTAGCCTAAAACATAATATGTATCACAAGACATAAAAGATACAAAATATAACATAATAGGAGACCTAAGATACAACAATCCAAACTGATCAAACTGTATAGGGTCCATATACAAAAACTTAATAAGATGATTCATTATTCCATATAGATATTCCAAAAAAGTATATTCCACGGATTACTGTAAACGGAAGGTTATACAGATGTATACATCTATTAAAGGTGTACACATAAGTACAACACACTAAGTGCAAAACAAAGTGCCACAAAACATGCAACGAGTTAATAAAAGGTGCACACAAAAGTGTATCAATAATCAATGTACTACATTAAACGAAAAAATTCATAAGCAAATAGTAAAGTATATATAGTAGTAAAAATGCCACAATTCAATAATGGTACATATCACATACCTAAAGTGACTAGACATATATAATAAAAATGCTTTAAGTGGTCAGTTCATTTATGTTGATTTCTATGAAGAATGTGATAAATATAACACATATAAGTGATATTTGATATAAATGGAATCCTAATAACATAATTGGTTGATCAGCAGATGTGTAACTTCTTCACGACCAACAGATGATCAGAAGGAGGTCTCTCAAAAGGGTGAAAAGAAAGAAAAGAACCTAACCGAGCAAGGCCATAGAGAAGCCTGTAGGGACAAAAGATTAATAGTTTAGTATAGAGAATAATAAAAACAAACCAATCAAGGAGGAGATCTTCAAATTAAAAGTGACAGATCATATTCTAGGTTCAGCCCTCTAGGGGATATTGTATCCAGTTCCCTGATCCAGAACGCTTCCCTCATTAGCAATCTTTTGATTCTATCGCCCCTCCTAAGAGTTTCAGGGACATGATCAATCATTTGAAAATGGAGCTGAGAGACATTATGATGCGCTTCAGAAAAATGGAGTGGTATAGGCAGTTCAATCATTTTTGTACGAATTGTGGATTTATGTTTGGAGAACCTCTCTTTCATCTTTTGTGAGGTCTGGCCCACATATAAAAAGCCACAAGGACATTTGAGGAAATACACTACATATGATGAATTACATGTCAAAAAGTGTTGTAATACATACTTTTTTCCAGAGTGTGGATGATAAAGCCATTGGCCTTGTATCATAGAGTGGCATGCCACACAATTGTAGCATGGAAAATTACCCTTCCGGGTCATTTCAGGTTTAATCATCGGTAGTTCTGCTCTCACCAGTCTATCCTTAAATGAGGGACACTTCTTGTAAGCTATCATGGGTTTTAAGTTAAATTCAGGAATATCCGGGTGACACTCCGACAACACATGCCAATGTTTAAAGATAATTTTGTTGAGAGAGGATGAACGTCTCCCAAACTTTGAGATAAACTTCAATCTTGCATTCTTATTATCTTTCCGTCTTGGAAGTAAACATTCCTCTCTGCTTATATTTTGAACTTCGTCTAATTGTCCTTTTAGAAGAGCCCTAGGATAACCCCGTTTAAGAAATCTATCAACCATATTATTTAGTTGAGTCTCAATTTTATTGGTGTCTGAGACCAGCCTTTTAACCCTCATAAACTGGCTTTTAGGTAAGGCCTTAAATACAGAAGAGGGATGGTAACTCTTAAAATGTAAGAGGGTGTTTCTGTCAAGCGGTTTTCTAAAGACGTTAGTCTCAAAACCCTCAGACCCCTTGGTAATTAGTATATCCAAGAAGGGGAGTTCACTGTCACTATGCGTCATAGTAAATTTAATCGTCCGAGAGCATGAGTTTAGAAAGGAGAAGAACTCATCCAAGGACTCCAATGTGCCAGTCCACAACACCAGTACATCATCGATATATCTGATCCATTTATCCACATGTCTCTTAAATAGTACATTATCATAAATACATTTTTCTTCAATCTCGGACATGTATATACCGGCGTATGTGGGTGCCACATTGGAGCCCATAGAAGTTCCTCTGAGCTGGAGAAAAATATCCTCCTGAAAAAGAAAATAATTGTCTCTCATCACCATTTCCAATAATTGAACAAGAAAGAGTAAAGTATCTCCCTCGAATCCTAATGTCACAAATGCATTTTTTGCTGCCGAAAGGCCCAGGTCATGTTCTATAGAGGTGTAAAGGCTAGTTACATCAAAGGAAACCAGGGTATAATTCTCAACATTTCTCACCGACTCTAGTATTTTCAGTACTTCTGTCGTATCCTTAACGTATGACTTAATGTTTAACAGGAAGGGTCTTAGTAGGCAGTCCAAAAATTGTGCAAGGGGTGACAGCACCGAACCTATCCCTGCTACAATGGGCCTCCCTGGAGGGCATATTAGGCTCTTGTGCACTTTGGGTAACATATAAATTACTGGCACTATCGGTGTTTTTTCATATAGAAACCCATAAGTATCTCGATCAATAATTAATTTGTCTAAGGCAGACTTGAGTAATTTGTCAATTTTAGCTTGTAACATATTAGTAGGATCACAGTCCAATTTTTTATATGTCTCAACATCACATAATTGTCGTAGTACTTCCTGTACATAATCACACCTGTTCTGGACCACAATAGCACCACCCTTGTCCGCTGGTTTAATAACCAGATCCCTATTGATTCTCAATGAATTAAGAGACCTCAATTCAATTTTAGTGAGATTTAAAGGACAAGGGTGGTGTTTGTGGCCAGATCTCGAGTGGAAAAGAGAGTCAACATCTCTTTGGACTAGATTCACAAATGTTTCAACCGCATGGTCATTACATGGAGGACTAAACGAGCTCTTTTTCTTGAGCCCAGTGTCACTTAGCTTAATATCTGTACTTCTTATAGGTTCCTCAATCAAAACAGGGAGGACACTTCTAGAAAAGAAAGCCTTCAACCTAATATTACGAAAAAAACGAGTTAGATCTAAATCAACATCTAATTGATTGGGGGTATAAGTAGAACAGAAAGTCAAACCTTTAGAAAGTAAAGACACTTCTTCAGTGGATAGTTTAACAGAGGAAAGATTAATCACTATATTTTCTTCCGTTTGGATACCACTTGTTTCTGTCTCCATAGTGACGGTAAGGTTTTGCTTCTTGTGTTTACTTCTCCTAAGCCTCTTTCGCTTGAGTCCCCCCTGGATGGGGGGGTTTCCCCTAAAAAAGATGAGGAACTCTCTTGTGTTGCTTCCAGGTCTCCTATTATGTTATATTTTGTATCTTTTATGTCTTGTGATACATATTATGTTTTAGGCTACATGCTAAAAAACCTATGTGTACTTCTCTGAGGACATATACACATATATGTTTTTGCGTGTATACGTATTTATAACTGAGTGTCAGGATATTTATCCCCTCTTTTTAGTGGTATATGTTATAATATCTGGCTGATCTGTACTCTTCATTCTATTACCCTTCACTATTGCTTCTTCTGATTCATATTTTTCCTTCTTGGCTGACTCCTATTATTCTTTACTATTACTGCCTTTTGATTTAATTTTTTCTTTTCTTCTTTTTCTTAATTCTTAACTTTACTTTTGTCTCTTACTCTTACATTCATTTTCACTATTTTTTATTTTTTTATTATTATTTTTAATATTATTATTATTTCTATTTTTATTTTCTGTATTTCTACTTCTATTTCTACTTTTTATTTATCTTTATTTATTATTTCATTTTATTTTTATTTTTATCATCATTATTATTTTTATTTCCCTATTTTTATTTTTTCTTATATCCACTGTATCTTTTACTTATACTATTAATCTTATTTTTTTCCCCTTCTATTATCCTCTTCTCCTTCCTTCCTTCGTTGGTGCTAGTTATCTATGATATCCTTTTGCTTGTTTAACCAGGGGAATTATACTAGTTGCGCACAGGATTCTATGTTACAGTCTTTACCGTTCTGTGACATATGGTGGTTACGCGCATGCGCGACTGATTCGCGTTTTGCGCGCATGCGTCGTGAGCACCCGATATTGAACACCCTCTGCGGCCACCATACCCTGCTCGTTACGGAGCGAGTGACGCTGCCACGTTGTTACGTGGATTAGGCGTTCCACTCTCTTCCGGTTTGGGCGATTTATTGATTGTCTCCCAGGTATAACTGCATTAATCTTATTATTAATTACATATACTTGATATGCATCAACCTAGCGTTATTTGAGGGACCTGTGTACTAATTACTATGTGTGTGATTATCTCCAAAACCCGGATTTATTTTTGTGATTACTACTACCCTCAACAGCCATTTATTTATTCACTCCAGAACATATTTTTTATCTTTCTATGTATATTAAATCGATTAACTCATTGAATAATTTTTAACATATGTGTGTCCTATAAAATCTGTAATTGATCATTGAATCAATTAATTATTTGTTCATTAATTTGTGTGTGTATATAAACACGATTTTGTCACAGTGGTGTTAGCTTGAAAAAGACCTCATTGAGGTCGAAACGTTGCAATAAACCTGCTTGAAGAACAATCACAGTGAGTGCCTGAGATTCTTTTTATTCTACATACACACACACACAGACACACACAGGCAGACAGTCATACACACACACACACACAGGCAGACAGTCATACACACAGACACACAGAGGCAGACAGTCATACACACACAGACAGTAATACACACAGGCAGAGAGTCGCACTCACCTGACAATCACAGTTACCTGTGGAGTTCATTGTGGAGGCAGTGCAGCACCTGGTGACTGTTTGGTGGGGAAGCAGGGACTCCTTCCTGCTTCCCCTGCAGCAGTTTTCCTGCGCTTTTAGCTCCGCCCCCGCCGCACGGTAAGCTCCGCCCCCGCTGCAAATTTTGAAAAAAAATAATAATAATAATTTTTTTTAAAATCCCGGCCGGCTGTGCGGCCGCACGGCACCCCCTGCTCCATGGCGCCCTGTGCGGACGCACAGCTCGCACACCCCTAAGGCCGGCCCTGCCCGTGGAGAAGCACTCTGTCCTGTAAAGCCTCACCACAAAAAAATTAAATAAATAACAGCACTCGGAGTGGTGAGTTTAGTAAATGTTCAAATCAGTTTAATACCTTCCGCGTCTCCTATCAATGGACATGTATATGGCAGCCATTTTAGGAACCGCACACCTGGGACCCGAGCAAGGTCACCTCTTTCAACAGGTGACAAGATTTGGCCCTGTAAAACTCTCCTGGATATTATGTACAATTTCTATGGATATGGCATTGATTTATGTAACAGGGAGATGGAAGAAGATGCTTGGTCGGTCCTCTTACTTGAAATTTGGGGCACTGCGCGGGCAAGCTAATGTGCCACCAGATAGGAGTGGTGAGTTTAGTATTGTTCATATCAGTTTAATACCTTCCGCGTCTCCTATCAGTGGACGTGTAAATGGCAGAGATTTTTAATTGTTGAATCACCTCCCCTTTTTAGGCCAAGGTGGGAAGATGCTTAGACCACTGGTATATTGGTGCCATCTTGGAGGATTTTAATTTTTGGTTTGGTTTTTGAAGCCACAGTGCTGCACCAGTGGGCCTAAAAATTAGGCATGTACACATGCCTGAAAAATTTGGTATTGTTGCAGCCGCTGCTGTAGCAGCGGCCAGAAAAAATTGATGTTTGTTTCACAGGCAGAAAGTGCCCTAAAACATGGCGGCTTGAACCCTAGTTGGTGGCGGATAAGTCACGCAAGTCAAACGTCATTCAGAGCTAAAATACAGCAGCGTGGGGGGCGGAGCTTAACCAGCGAGCTAAACGGACGCCATCTCGACAAGCTCCCCAGTAAACGGGCACAATCTATTAAAAATCCCAACACCCTCAGCCGATCCAACCTCCTCCAGCCCCCAGCTGGACTCCCTACCTACTCCCGAGCCGATCGATGCCCTTCTTTGCGGCTTCCACCCAGCAGAAGCAGAGACGGAAGGTTGGGGCCTACCCCACGCTCACAATCCCAGACCTGGAGAAACTACTCGGCGGCTACGGAGCGCGACAAGCGCGGGACGAAGCCTCCCTCCAAAGGTCAGACCATCCGGCACACACACCAGCCATGGGCCGCCACTCACAGCGCCCACAAGCCATAGAACAAAACCGGGACATAGGGACCATGCTTCAAAGGCCTGCTCCGGCTAAAACTACTCCCGCGGACACGCCGCGTACGGCGCCCCACTACCAACACACGGATCAACCGGAGGCAGAAACAACCTCAGAAGCCCACATAGGGCCACAACACCAACTAGCATGACCAGCAGACATGACCCCAACATCCAGGCATGATTTAAAAATCCTATTTTCGAACTTCCATAAAATCCTTGCGGCAGAACTGGCCCCCATCAAAAAGGACATCACTGCCACTATAAACAGGGTACACACTAATGAAAAACACATTACAGACATGCAAACTCACCTAGCTGAGCTGCAAGAATCAATGCACCACTTTCAGGCGCAACAAAGAGCCATAATGGCACAGCAGACAACCATGGAGGAACGCCATCGGCGCACTAATATAAAAATTAGAGGCATCCCGGCAGCCATCTTGCCACATGAACTACCGCACTACACAAGGCGCCTTCTGGCCACTATTCTACCTCACACCACGGTCAAGAAGATGGTCACTGAGGAGATCTACCGCCTGCCTACGTCCTCAAAGGTACGCTCAAACACACCCAGAGATGTGATACTCAGGTGCCCAAATGTACACGACAAGATTCAGGTCATGTCTGCATTAAAAGGTTAAACACCCCTGATATTTGAGGGCGCTAGCCTAACCTTTTTCCAGGATCTTACAAAGTCTACCCTCATGTGGCGCAAAACCTTCAGCTCCCTCACCAACAGACTGAGGGCAGCAGACATCACCTATCGATGGGGGGCACACGGATCCCTGGTGATACCACAGAACGGATCCCAACTCACACTTGCCTCCATGGAAGAGGCACCCACAATAATACAGGCCTTGGGACTGGACCCACCGACCGCCAACTCACCCTCAAGACCCTCTACTACCAATTGGGACCCAGAGCGCACCGCAACGTTTGTACCGCGGAACAGAAGCCCTCGGTCCTCGGACCCAAGACAGCCTCAAGGGACTGGCTGACAATGAGGCACAGTAGGGACACCTTCCCAGCGCTGACCTTTACCTCAGGTCTAAAGACTGCAAAGTTATTTTCATTGAACGTTTAACATTTCTTATAGTACCCCATTGTTCTTGGGGGCAACAATATATATATATATTTTTTTTTTGTGAGCCCAATTTTGGTAACCAAGTGCCGTTTTGGAAACGTTACCATAATTCCTACAGTTCGTACACTCAATGCGAAAATCCCAATTGTTTATTACCTTGTTCTTTCTCCTGAACCCTGTTTTTGAGCCGGTGGCTGTCAGTTTGTAAGGTCTCCAAACATCTGATAGAGGTTAAAGCCAAGCTCAGTGTCCCATGACTAGGGGACATTACCCTCCTAAGGCTGAATAGGGGTACTAAAATTTAATAAACACACCTCACTACTTTCAAGCTACAAAAGCAAGATTAAATGGTCTGACAAAATGTATATATTGCTAAAGCCCATTAAATGCTCACCTTATATAGATGACTAATCTAGAATACTGAACAGTAGCCGGCCTTTAAGAGGGCAGCATAGTAAAGGTACAGGTTGTATACGACCCATTACCTACCGTCAAAGTGTCCATATGGCAACGTACATTATTCTGCAAAGATTAGGGTTTTTCCTGCACTCTTAGTGGGTGTAGAGCTTTAAGCTCGAGGGTTTGTGAAGTCTAAAACGAGTCAAGAAATGCATACAAAAGCATAGGTCAGGAGAAACCTATCTAACTTCACACCATACCTGAGTTACAAAAGGACGTTTAAACGGTTTATTGTTTATGTTGTTGCGATCCCTACTAGAAGACTGACACACGTACAACAATCGACAGGCCTAACCCTGACATGGACCGTACTTGACTGACACCACAGGCTCAACGGGACCCACTCTCGCACGACGGGGACATACCACAAACGCTTAATGGAGTGACTGCTACACTCTTACCACGACCACCCCCCCCCCCCCCCGCGACTCCCTAGGTTAGGAGTTTCGATCACGTGAGGCAGAGACCACACTCACGGCAGGAGGCTGCACTGGACAGCCCAAACGCTTCAGAAGTCACTAACTAGTACACACCCATCAATATGCCCACGGGACACCATACCGACACATACAGGCACACCCAAGTGTCATAACCATGGAGGCACCACATACTCCATAACTACTTCACACACGGAACGCGGATACCAGCACCGAATATACGACTCAAACACACAAATAACACAGGTTAAGCGGTTAATGACCCGGATCCAAGTTATTGCTTGTATTTTATAAAATTATATAATTGGTGCAGTCTCACAAGATGCAAGATAAATATGTTGATGCTATATACTGGAAATAGCTTGCAATGTACTGTTTTACTGTCATGCAAAGCACCGCAAAAATAAAGAATTAAAAAAAAAAAAATACAGCAGCGTGTGGACCATTTTTAGCCCAAGGCAGCTCAATTCATCAGGCCTTTTTTAATCAAATGTATCGTCCAGTGTCAGTCCCTTCGGGATCCATCCCTCATTCATCTTAATAAAGGTGAGGTAATCTAGACTTTTTTGACCTAGGCGACTTCTCTTCTCAGTGACAATACCTCCTGCTGCACTGAAGGTCCTTTCTGACAGGACACTTGAAGCGGGGCAGGCCAGAAGTTCGCAAATTGGGATAGCTCAGGCCACAGGTAAATCCTGCACACCCAGTAGTCAAGGGATTCATCGCTCCTCAGAGTGTCGATATCTGCAGTTAAGGCGAGGTAGTCTGCTACCTGTCGGTCGAGTCGCTCTCTGAGGGTGGATCCCGAAGGGCTGTGGCGATGCATAGGACTTAAAAAGGTCCGCATGTCCTCCATCAACAACACGTCTTTAAAGTGTCCTGTCCTTGCCGGCGTGGTCGTGGGAGGAGGAGGATGACTTCCACCTCTCCCCCTGTTAGATTCCCGTTGTGCTGTGACATCACCCTTATACGCTGTGTAAAGCATACTTTTTAATTTATTTAGCAAATGCTGCATCCTTTCCGACTTGTTGTAATTCGGTAACATTTCCGCCACTTTCTGCTTATACCGGGGGTCTAGTAGCGTGGACACCCAGTACAGGTCGTTCTCCTTCAGCCTTTTTATACGAGGGTCCCTCAACAGGCAGGACAGCATGAAAGACCCCATTTGCACAAGGTTGGATGCCGAGCTACTCATTTCCCGTTCCTCCTCCTCACTGATGTCATTGAAGGTATGTTCTTCCCCCCAGCCACGTACAACACCACGGGTACCAGATAGGTGACAACGAGCACCCTGGGATGCCTGTTGTGTTTGGTCTTGCTCCTCCTCCTCCTCCTCCTCAAAGCTACATTCCTCCTCTGACTCCTCTTCCTCACAATCCTCTTCCAGCGTTGCCGCAGGTCCAGCAAGCGATGCTGATAAGGCTGTTTCTGGTGGTGATGGTGACCACAACTCTTCCTCTTCCTCTTCACGCTCATCTACAGCCTGATCCAGCACTCTTCGCAGGGCACGCTCCAGGAAGAAAACAAATGGTATGATGTCGCTGATGGTGCCTTCGTTGTGACTGACTAGGTTTGTCACCTCCTCAAAAGGACGCATGAGCCTACAGGCATTGCGCATGAGCGTCCAGTAACGTGGCAACAAAATTCCCAGCTCCCCAGAGGCTGTCCTAGCACCCCGGTCATACAAATATTCATTAACAGCTTTTTCTTGTTGGAGCAGGCGGACGAACATTAGGAGTGTTGAATTCCAACGTGTAGGGCTGTCGCAAATCAAGCGCCTCACTGGCATGTTGTTTCGCCGCTGGATATCGGCAAAGTGAGCCATGGCCGTGTAGGAACGCCTGAAATGGCCACACACCTTCCTGGCCTGCTTCAGGACGTCCTGTAAGCCTGGGTACTTATGCACAAAGCGTTCTATGATCAGATTACACACAAGTGCCATGCACGGCACATGTGTCAACTTGCCCAACTTCAATGCCGCTGTCACACACCACTTTGCCGATATCCAGTTGCTGCGGAGTCAGCCACTTTTCCACCTGTGCGTTCAGGGCGGACAGGAGTGCTTGTCCGGTGTGACTCTCTGCTTTCAAGCAAGTCAAACCCAAGACGGCGTGACACTGCCGTATCCGGGATGTGGAATAGTACCAGGGGAGCTGGGGGGGGTGCCGTTGATGTGGAGCAAGACGCAGCAGCACAAGAGGACTCAGCCGAGGAGGTTATGGAAGAGGATGGAGTAGGAGGAGTAGAGGAGGTGGCAGCAGGACTGCCTGCAATTCGTGGCGGTGTCACCAACTCCTCTGCAATGCCACGCATTCCTTGATTGTCAGCCGTCAGCAGGTTTACCCAATGCGCAATGTAGGTGATATACCTGCCCTGACCATGCTTTGCAGACCAGGTATCAGTGGTCAGATGGACCCTTGCCCCAACACTGTGTGCCAGACATGCCATGACTTCCTTTTGCACAATCGAGTACAAGTTGGGGATTGCCTTTTGTGAAAAGAAATTCCGGCCAGGTACCTTCCACTGCGGTGTCCCAATAGCTACAAATTTTTTGAACGCCTCAGACTCAACCAGATTGTATGGTAAAAGCTGGCGGGCTAATAGTTCGGACAAGCCAGCTGTCAGACGCTGGGCAAGGGGGTGACTTGGTGACATTGGCTTCTTACGCTCAAACATGTCCTTGACAGACACATGACTGTGGGCAGATGAGCAGGAACTGCTCAAGGCGGGAGACGGAGTGGTGGATGGTTGAGAGGGGGCAAGAAGGACAGCAGTGGTTGACGTGGCTGAAGATGCTGGACCAGGAGGAGGATGGCGGCTTAGAGTAGGCGTGCTGCTTGTACTCATGTGTTGATCCCATAGGCGTTTGTGATGTGAGATCATGTGCCTACGCAAAGCAGTTGTACTTAGGTGGGTGTTGGACCTCCCACGACTCAGTTTCCTTTGGCACAGGTTGCAAATGGCATCGCTGTTGTCAGAGGCAGACACACAAAAAAAATGCCACACTGCTGAGCTCTGCAATGACGGCATTCTGGTGGTGGACACAGCATGCGTTGATTGGCGTGCTGTCGGGCTGACCCCGGGTGCCGATGCATGCTGTCTGACTGTGCCACTAGCTCCTTGCGACGACCCCCCCCTGCTTCCAACTCGTCTCCTCCTCCTCCTCTCTGTCTCCCCATCTGAACTTTCGCCCTGTTCTTCTTCTTGCCGAGCGGGAACCCACGTGACATCCATGGACGCATCGTCATCATCAACCGCTTTGCTTGTATCTGACAACTCAGAAAAGGAAGCAGCAGTGGGTACAACATCATCATCATCACACCGTACCTCCATGTGTTTAATGCTGCCTGCCTGAGACATATCCCTGTTATCTACATCCTCTAGCAATAATGGTTGCGCATCACTCATTTCTTCAAACGGGTGTGTGAATAACTCCTCTGACATACCAAGTAAAGCGGCTGTGGTGCTAGTTTTGGTGGTGGCGGCAGGCGGGTGAGTGGTATCTTGAGAGGTGCCTGAAGCTAAGCTGGAGGAGGATAGTGCGTCAAGGTTCCGAGCGGAGGCTGTACAAGATTGGGTGTCCTGTGTTAGCCAGTCAACTATGTCCTCAGAACTTTTCAAGTTCAGGGTACGTGGCTTCTGAAAACTGGGCATTATTCTAGGGCAAAAGGGAATCACAGCACCACGACCATGACCACGACCAAGACAAGTAACTGCTATTCAATCTATAACAGTGAAAAACAAATTTTGGTTTTAAAAGCACGCTATAGAGACACCAGATATGATTGGCAATGTGCACTGGAACAGTTCTGGAGAGCACACGCTGAAGGAAGGACTGACAGAGCCGCTTGAAGGACACTGACTGGCTGCTATTAGCTTACACTGGAAACCTTTTTTCTTTGTAAAAGCACGCTATAGAGACACCAGATATGAGTGGCAACTGTCAAAGTACGCTGGCAGGGTTGTGCAGGGCACACGCTGAAGGAAGGCCTGACAGAGCCGCTTGAAGGACACTGACTGGCTGCTATTAGCTTACACTGGAAACCTTTTTTCTTTGTAAAAGCACGCTAAAGAGACACCAGATATGATTGGCAACTGTCAAAGCACGCTGGCAGTGTTGTGCAGGGCACACGCTGAAGGAAGGCCTGACAGAGCCGCTTGAAGGACACTGACTGGCTGCTATTAGCTCACACTGGAAACCTTTTTTCTTTGTAAAAGCACGCTATAGAGACACCAGATATGAGTGGCAACTGTCAAAGTATGCTGGCAGGGTTGTGCAGGGCACACGCTGAAGGAAGGCCTGACAGAGCCGCTTGAAGGACACTGACTGGCTGCTATTAGCTTACACTGGAAACCTTTTTTCTTTGTAAAAGCACGCTATAGAGACACCAGATATGAGTGGCAACTGTCAAAGTACGCTGGCAGTGTTGTGCAGGGCACACGCTGAAGGTGTCAGGATTGGGACAGGGATCCAACACGCAGAGTACAAACAGGTAATAGGTACGTATACCGGACCTTAGAATGGCCGGACTAACGTAGGAGAAAGTAAAGAATGGTCAGAGACAAGCCGAGGTCGATGGAACGAGAGAGCAGGTAAGCGAGAGACAAGCCGAGTCAAGGGTAATAGAGGTAAGCGAGGTATAACAAACAAGCCGGGTCAAAACCAAAGAGACAGAATCAATAACAAGAGCACTGAGTGACTAGACAAGCTAGAACCACGACAGGGCAATGAACAAATGTAGAAAGCCCTACTTTATACCCTGGTTCCAGATAGGTAATCACGCCCTCGACGAGTCCTCATTCGTGCTCAGGACTTGATTGACAGGTCGGGGCGGGTTGTCGTCATGACCTCGGCTACTGAGCGCCGCGTCATAAAAGGAAGTGGGTACCTCGCGGCCGGCGTGTAAACGACCGGGAGAACCGCGAGGAATGAGTGATCCAACCCTTTTGGGAGGAAGAACGTCCAGGTGTCTCACCTCCTCAGAGGTAGAGACAACAGGTACCCTGACAGTACCCCCCCCTCTCAGAAACGCCCACCGGGCGGAAGGAACCGGGACGAGATGGGAAACGGGAGTGAAAAGCCCTGCGGAGGCGAGGCGCATGCACATCCTCCTGAGGTACCCAAGACCTCTCCTCAGGTCCATATCCTTTCCAATCAACCAGATATTGTAACTTCCCCCTAGAGATTCGAGAATCGATGATGGAGTTAATTTCATATTCCTCCTGTCCCTCAACCTGAACAGGGCCAGGGGAGGATACAGTGGAGGAAAACTTGTTACATACTAGAGGTTTCAACAAGGAAACATGAAAGGAGTTAGGAATGCGTAAGGCAGATGGAAGAGCCAAACGATACGCAACTGGGTTAATTCGAGTCAGAACCTTGTAAGGACCAATGTAACGAGGAGCGAACTTCATAGAAGGAACCTTTAAGCGAATGTTTTTGGTACTCAACCATACTCTATCACCTGGAACAAAGACTGGAGCCGCCCTTCTATGCTTATCAGCGTGTTTCTTGAACAACATAGAGTTATGCAGAAGAATTTGTCGAGTCTGATCCCACAACTTCCTCAAATTGGCAACATGAACATCAACCGACGGTACCCCTTGGGAAGGAGAAACCGAGGGAAGAATGGAAGGATGAAAGCCATAATTCATGAAAAAGGGGCTAGAACGAGTAGAATCACAAACGAGATTGTTGTGTGCAAACTCTGCCCAAGGAATCAGACCAACCCAATCATCCTGGTGTTCGGAAACAAAACAACGCAAATATTGTTCAATCTTTTGGTTGGTGCGTTCAGCAGCTCCGTTAGACTGAGGATGATAGGCAGAAGAGAAATTCAATTTGATACCCATTTGAGAACAGAATGATTTCCAAAAACGGGAAATAAATTGGGAACCTCTATCGGAAACAATTTCGGAAGGTATCCCATGTAACCGAAAAATCTCTCTTGCGAATATCTCAGCCAATTCAGGGGAAGATGGAAGTTTAGGTAAGGGCACGAAATGTGCCATCTTAGTAAACCTGTCAACCACCGTGAGAATCACAGTCTGTTTTTTAGAAACAGGTAAATCTACAATGAAGTCCATGGCCAAACAGGTCCATGGTTTCTCGGGGATCTCCAAGGGATGCAAAAACCCACATGGAAGTGTCTGAGGTCGTTTAGTCTTCATACAGACCTCACATGCTTCAACAAAATCCCTAATATCTTTACGTAATGAAGGCCACCAGAAATCTTTAGATATTAGGGAACACGTCTTGCGAATGCCAGGATGCCCAGCCACCTTACTGTTGTGAAAGCATTCTAATAGCTCCCGTTGTAGTTCAGGAGGAACAAAATACCGTGCCCCGGACCCCTGTCTAGGAGCCAGATGTTGTAACTTCATGATCTCGGCAAGCAACGGAGAATGAATCCTGAGGCTCGTGTTGGCGATAATATTACACTTGGGAACTATAGAAGACAAAACCGTCTCAGATATAGTAGAAGGCTCATGTTGGCGAGACAAAGCATCGGCCTTAGAGTTCTTAGAACCAGGTCTATAAGTGAGCACGTAATTGAAATGAGTGAGGAACAAGGACCAACGAGCTTGCCTGGCGGACAAGCGTTTAGCCTCCCCAATATAGGACAAGTTCTTGTGATCCGTCAAAATAGTAACAGGATGTAAAGTCCCTTCCAATAAATGTCTCCACTCCTTCAAAGCCATGATAACAGCTAGTAGTTCCCTGTCACCGATGTCATATCTGCTTTCAGGCCCAGATAATTTCTTGGAAAAAAAACCACATGGATGTAACGGTTTATCCACACCTAACCTTTGAGACAAGATAGCACCTATACCTGTCTCTGAGGCGTCTACTTCGAGTAGAAAAGGCAAAGTCATATCGGGGTGAACTAAAATTGGTGCAGAAGCAAAAAGTTCCTTGAGTGTTTTGAAAGCAACGAGAGCTTCAGTAGACCAATTCTTAGTGTCAACCCCCTGTTTGGTCATATTAGTAATAGGAGCAATAATAGAAGAGTATCCTTTAATGAAGCGCCTATAATAATTGGAGAATCCAATAAACCTCTGAATGGCCTTGAGACCCCTGGGTAATGGCCAATCTAAGATAGATTGGAGTTTATCCGGATCCATCTTAAAGCCTTCCCCAGAAATCACATAACCAAGAAAGTTTATCTGAGATTGGTCAAAACTACATTTCTCCAATTTGCAGTACAACCCATGTTGTAGGAGTTTGCGCAATACCCTTCTGACTTGTCTGTGGTGGGTCTCAATTTCTCTAGAGTGTATTAGTATATCATCCAAATATACAATAACACAATCATGTTGAAATTCCCTAAGAACTTCATTGATCAGATCCTGAAATACAGCCGGAGCATTACAAAGCCCAAAGGGCATTACCGTGTACTCATAATGCCCATAACGGGTATTGAACGCTGTTTTCCACTCGTCTCCCTGCTGAATTCTCACCAAGTTATACGCCCCTCTGAGATCTAACTTGGTGAAAATCTTGGAACCCTTTAAACGATCAAAGAGCTCAGTAATCAAAGGAATCGGGTATGCATTTCTAATAGTTATTTTATTCAAACCTCGATAATCAATGCAAGGTCTTAACGTGCCATCCTTCTTATTCACAAAAAAAAACCTGCCCCGGCAGGGGAGGAGGATCTCCTAATGAATCCTTTGTCTAGGTTCTCACGGATATACTCCTCTAAGACTAAGTTCTCTTTAGTGGATAAAGGATATACATTGCCCCTCGGAGGCATAGTACCAGGTAGAAGGTTAATCTTACAATCAAAGGACCTGTGTGGAGGTAAAGTATCAGCATTCTTCTTGTCAAAAACTGCCCTTAAATCCAGGTACAGGGGCGGTATTTGCATATCTGTAGACTGGGTAGAATTAACCGGTGTATTAACTAAGCAAAGTGGTGAGACTTTCTGTAAGCAACTGCTCTGGCAAGCCTGACCCCATGAGGTTATCTCCCCTAGTTCCCAATCAATAATAGGGTTATGTTTCTTTAACCATGGATACCCCAGGACTATAGGAACAGAAGGAGACGAGATAAGCATAAGAGATATAACCTCCTCGTGTAAGATACCAACAGTCAAGTTAACAGGTATGGTCTCACGAGAAATAACAGGTTCAGATAATGGTCTACCATCAATAGCCTCAACGGCCAAAGGAGTGTCCCTTAGCTGGGATGGGATAGAGTGTTTAGTAACAAAAACTTGGTCGATAAAGCTCTCAGCAGCTCCGGAATCTATCAATGCCATAGTTTTTAGTACTCCCTTCTCCCAAGCTAACGAAACAGGTAGCAAAAGTCTGTGATCTTTATAATTGTGTATAGAGGACAAAATAGAAACACCCAAGGCCTGTCCTCTAGAGAAACTTAGGTGCGAGCGTTTCCCGGGCGATTAGGACAATTTAGGCGTAGATGCCCTCTTATTCCACAATACATACACAACCCCTCCCTTCTCCTGTACTGTCTCTCCTCTTCTGAGAGGCGAGTATTGCCTATCAGCATAGGTTCTGAAAAAACTGGAATTGTGGATTGAGAATTTTGAAATAAGGGAGCAAGTTTAAAGGAAGATCTACGAGTACTATCTCGAGTGTTCTGTCTCTCTCTTAAACGTTCATCAATACGAGAAATGAAAGAAATTAAATCCTCAAAATTTTCAGGGAGCTCTCTAGTAGCAACCTCGTCTAGAATTACATCTGATAATCCGTTTAAAAATACGTCTATATAAGCCTGTTCATTCCACTTAACTTCTGCCGCCAATGACCTGAACTCTAGTGCATAATCCACAAGGGTTCGATTATCTTGTCTAAGGCGCAAGAGTAATCTAGCTGCATTGACCCTTCTGGAGGGTCAAAAGTTCTTCTAAAAGCAGCGACAAAAGCATTATAATTATAGACTAACGGGTTATCATTCTCCCACAGAGGATTGGCCCATCTCAGAGCTTTATCAATGAGTAGAGTGATAATGAATCCAACCTTCGCCCTATCTGTAGGGTAGGAGCGGGGTTGTAATTCAAAATGAATACCAATTTGGTTTAAGAAACCACGACACTTCTCCGGAGAACCCCCATAACGTACAGGAGGGGTAATACGGGAAGAAGCACTTACAGTGGCTACTTCTAGACCTGAGCTTACAGGAGAGATGGACGTAGCTCGCATCTCCTCTGGTGGATTACTAGAACGAGATGATAAGGCCTGCAGCGCTAGAGCCATCTGGTCCATTCTGTGATCCATGGCGTCAAACCTAGAGTCGGAAGAACCAACCTGAGTGTTTGTACCTGCAGGATCCATGGCCCTGTCGTAATGTCAGGATCGGGACAGGGATCCAACACGCAGAGTACAAACAGGTAATAGGTACGTATACCGGACCTTAGAATGGCCGGACTAACGTAGGAGAAAGTAAAGAATGGTCAGAGACAAGCCGAGGTCGATGGAACGAGAGAGCAGGTAAGCGAGAGACAAGCCGAGTCAAGGGTAATAGAGGTAAGCGAGGTATAACAAACAAGCCGGGTCAAAACCAAAGAGACAGAATCAATAACAAGAGCACTGAGTGACTAGACAAGCTAGAACCACGACAGGGCAATGAACAAATGTAGAAAGCCCTACTTTATACCCTGGTTCCAGATAGGTAATCACGCCCTCGACGAGTCCTCATTCGTGCTCAGGACTTGATTGACAGGTCGGGGCGGGTTGTCGTCATGACCTCGGCTACTGAGCGCCGCGTCATAAAAGGAAGTGGGTACCTCGCGGCCGGCGTGTAAACGACCGGGAGAACCGCGAGGAATGAGTGATTCAACCCTTTTGGGAGGAAGAACGTCCAGGTGTCTCACCTCCTCAGAGGTAGAGACAACAGGTACCTTGACAGAAGGAAGGCCTGACAGAGCCGCTTGAAGGACACTGACTGGCTGCTATTAGCTTACACTGGAAACCTTTTTTCTTTGTAAAAGCACGCTATAGAGACACCAGGTATGAGTGGCAACTGTCAAAGTACGCTGGCAGGGTTGTGCAGGGCACACGCTGAAGGAAGGCCTGACAGAGCCGCTTGAAGGACACTGACTGGCTGCTATTAGCTTACACTGGAAACCTTTTTTCTTTGTAAAAGCACGCTATAGAGACACCAGATATGAGTGGCAACTGTCAAAGTACGCTGGCAGGGTTGTGCAGGGCACACGCTGAAGGAAGGCCTGACAGAGCCGCTTGAAGGACACTGACTGGCTGCTATTAGCTTACACTGGAAACCTTTTTTCTTTGTAAAAGCACGCTATAGAGACACCAGATATGAGTGGCAACTGTCAAAGTACGCTGGCAGGGTTGTGCAGGGCACATGCTGAAGGAAGGCCTGACAGAGCCGCTTGAAGGACACTGACTGGCTGCTATTAGCTTACACTGGAAACCTTTTTTCTTTGTAAAAGCACGCTATTGAGACACCAGATATGATTGGCAACTGTCAAAGCACGCTGGCACAGGTCTGCAGAGCACACGCTGAAGGAGGCCTGACACCCAGACGCTTGCAGACAACTAACTGCTCTTCTATTACAGTGAAAAAAAATTATTTATTTTAAATCTAAAGCTTAAGCTATTGTAAAAACAGATATGAGTGGTGGCACTGGGCAAGAGGGCACAGTATCCACTGTGAACCTCACACAGAAGCTGGCAGGCAGGCAACTGCTCTTCTATTACAGTGGAAACAAAATTTTGGTTTTAAAAGCACGCTATAGAGACACCAGATATGAGTGGCAACTGTCAAAGTACGCTGGCAGGGTTGTGCCGGGCACACGCTGAAGGAAGGCCTGACAGAGCCGCTTGAAGGACACTGACTGGCTGCTATTAGCTTACACTGGAAACCTTTTTTCTTTGTAAAAGCACGCTAAAGAGACACCAGATATGATTGGCAACTGTCAAAGCACGCTGGCACAGGTCTGCAGAGCACACGCTGAAGGAGGCCTGACACCCAGACGCTTGCAGACAACTAACTGCTCTTCTATTACAATGAAAAAAAATTATTTCTTTTAAATCTAAAGCTTAAGCTATTGTAAAAAAAGATACGAGTGGTGGCACTGGGCAAGAGGGCACAGTATCCACTGTGAAACTCACACAGAAGCTGGCAGGCAGGCAACTGCTCTTCTATTACAGTGAAAAAAAATTATTTCTTTTAAATCTAAAGCTTAACCTATTGTAAAAACAGATATGAGTGGTGGCACTGGGCAAGTGGGCACAGTATCCAATGTGAACCTCACACAGAAGCTGGCAGGCAGGCACCTGCAATTACATTACACAGGAAAAAAAAAAAAAAAAAAGCAGCCTGATGTTCTAGCCCTAAAAAGGGCTTTTTGGGGTGCTGTCCTTACAGCAGAGATCAGATGAGTCCTTCAGGATTGTAGTGGACACTGAATACCCTAGCCTAGCTATCAATTTCCCTATCTAATCAGCAGCAGCTAAACTTTCCCTCCTCTCACTAAGCATGCATCTTCCGAATGAATCGAAAATGGATGCTGGGAGGGAGGTGGGAGGGTGTGGAAGGGAGGGAGTGCTGCTGATTGGCTGGAATGTGTCTGCTGACCGAGAGGCACAAGGTCAAAGTTTGCCCAATGATGACGAATAGGGGGCGGATCGAACTGCGCATGTGTCCGCCCGCCGTGGCGAACGCGAACACGCTAAGATCGCCGGGAACTGTTCGCCGGCGGACAGTTCGGTACATCACTATCTATGAAACATGAACACAGAAGTATTTTGTGACATGTCAATGTATCTTTAAATTTAGAACTGTTTTTGTAGGTTCATGTGAATGTAAATATATATTTGTTATGCTAATATGTGTAAATGCAGACTGTACGATAGGGTTTGTGAAGACAGGGGCATATAAATGTAGAGTGTGTGTAAATGCAGAGGTGTGTTCTGTGTGTGCATGCATTAGTGTATACAGTGTACGTTTAAAAGGTAACACCCCAAGCACCATAACCACTGCAGCTCGCAAAACAGTATGTTTCCTTTTTTCTGTACATTACTGTTCATTTAGTTCAACCATCCACTACTTACAGATAGATTATCTGAACCAAATGAGTGATACACACCTGAGTTATCGGAGAAATGACCTGTACAGTGTTGTTGGATTAATGTAGCATATCTGTGAACACAGCCTGTGGAAAATAGGAAAATGAGGGCAGGTTCCACAAATCCTTTTGTGTGTCTCTTTCTCTCAAGCCACATTCCAAGGTCTCTCCCCCCTCTCCCTCCAGGTGTGTCATGACCAAGCTAGAAAGCATCTTTGCAGACATCTGGCGGAAGCTGGAACACACAAATCTACAGAAAATGAACCTAGCAAGCAATACAAAATATAACAAACAAAGTGACAAACTGCGCCCAGGATGTATTTCCTGGTTGGGCTTCGGTCGTGTGCATCGCCTGGAAGTGACGCTCTGCGACTATACTCCACGTGGGTTCATGGGGTATGTAGTTTCGGATCTGACTTCGCGGCTGTACAATGAGGGAAAAATATTTGATCAACTGATAATTTTGAATGTTTATCCACTGACAAAGAAATGATCAGTCTATAATTTTAATGAATTTTAACAAAAAAAGAATCCAGAAAACGCATGTCAAAAAAGTTATAAATTGATTTGCATGACAATGAGTGAAATAAGTATTTGATCCCCTATCAACAAGATTTCTGTCTCCCAGGTGTCTTTTATACAGGTAACAAGATGAGATTAGGAGCACTCTCTTAACCCCTTAGGGACCAAACTTATGGAATAAAAGGGAATCGTGACATGTCACACATGTCATGTGTCCTTAAGGGGTTAAAGGGAGTGCTCCTAATCTCAGCTCGTTACCTGTATAAGAGACACCTGTCCACAGAAGATATCAGATTTCAAACTCTCCACGATGGCCAAGACCAAAAAGCTATCTAAGAATGTCAGGGACAAGATTGTAGACCTACATAAGGCTCAAGTGGGCTGCAAGACCATCGCCAAGTAGTTTGGTGAGAAGGTGACAGTTTGTGTGCAAATGGAAGAAACACAAAATAACTGTCAGTCTCCCTCCGTGTCACCTATCTTGCATCACCAGGATGTGACGTATCGGAGGTATTTCTCAAAGTACATACTGAGTCCTTAAGACCTCCGTCGGCCATATTGGATAAGGGCAAAATGTGGGAAAAGACAATATATCAAGAACTGTTCGAAACATGTTAACATTAGCAATAAAAGGTCTATCGGATAAAATTGTTAAACATACACATACGTATATAGGTTAAAGAGTGAATATACTGAGAAGAGGTATTTAGATATACAGGCTGGGCCTGTAGTTGTGGGAGGGGAATGATTTCCCTACTTAAGGATCGCCAGACCGCTCCTCATTACCGTTGTTTGTCTGGCGATTTGCATACCTGGACTTCCGGCTGCAGCAGTTTGCCATTTTGCTTACCTTTCCTCGTGGATACCTTTCCTGCTCTTAGAGTGTCTGCCCATTCCTGGTTCGAGTTTTCAGCCTTCCAAGGCTCCGGTATATTTCCTCTCTCCTCCGGTCTCCACTTCTAACTGTCTCGAAGCTGCAGTAATAGTGAGTCGGGCACACAGTGTCATGACGGGTGAGCTCTATTCTCATACTTACCTCTATTTTATATGCCTTTTGTATAGTCTTTCGTTAACTTCCATACCAACGTACGGTTTGGTAGTTTGTTTAATTATTTTTCTGCTTGTCGGTTCGTATGCATTGGTTACACGTGTGTTCACTTTGTTTGAGGGCACATGCCAAGACAATGTGCCAAAATAAATTGTTTCCCAAAACCTAAATGGCTTCAATGTGACTTGTTTTGCCGACTTATTACATATCCATCCCTCACCCCACTTGGTGGAGTTTTTGGTGATTGTATTCATGGAAGGGTTCCATATAGGAATCTTTACATGCCATTCGGCATTGTAGAATGTAAGAATCTGCTGTCCGCCCTTGCCAATCCAATAATGTTTAACACTGTTACAGATTGAATTGGATCAAGGTTTCCTACTTGGGCCATTCAGTTCCAGACCTTTCTTAGTATGGAGAACCAACCCTATAGGGGTGGTCTCTGGTAAAAGCGCAAGGTTGATTGTAGATGGAATAGAGTAAAGTATCCCTTTACTTGCCTCTGACTCCCTTACTATTTTTACAGACACAGCTGCCACCTCAGGCTTTGCTGCTATTTTTATAATTGGCTATGGGGGGGTTTGGCCTATTGACGTGTAAATGTACAATGTTTTTCTACCACTTATGCCCTGTTCGAATTCTATCCAATTGTAGTTACTGCAGTAGTGTGGGGAGGAGCATGGTCAGGTCAGGCAGAGAGATGTTTCTCGGACAACTTAGCCACCTGCCATTCAATTAACAAAAGTCGTTCTAAATCTCTTATTATCATAAGGATATTGACTTGTCTGGCAAGTTTTTTCTTGGTATGTGTCCATATTCCTGGCATTCAGAAAGTAGCAGTTGATCATTTCTCGCTCTCAATCTCAGGAATTCCACAAAGTTTTACCAACGGCAGCATTGATGGCTACCCCGGCTACATCATGGCAGGACATGACATTGGAATCGGAGATCTGTTAACTAATGGCAGATTCTTTTCGCAATTGGCTTTGTCTGATAATACTAGATGTAACGGCTACCCAGGTAGTGAGAGGGTATCAGCCGTTGGAGACGTCCTTTTCCCTGCAAGCTGCTGTGGAGAAGTAAAGCTGGTATAATCCCATCCACGATATTCAGAGCAAGAGTCAGGTTCAGCTGTAAAAAGGAGCAGAATAATATTCCCAAATAATCCCCTTCCAAGAACGAGACGAGGCTACGTTTTGAAGGGTCAAGAAGAACTGAGGACTGGAATACCCAGCCTGCTTTTTATTACAGTTGCATACAATAAGAACACACCCAGGTGGAGGCATTAAACCACCAATCATGTACAGGTTACAACCCACCCATCCCCTCCCCTCAGATAAACAGTTAACATAATTAACGTGTACAGTAATTTACACAAGTTCTGGATGTACCCCAAAAACAGGGGGTACAGCTTTAAGTCCGGTATCCCCAGATAGCCCTCGTCCAGGGGACCAACATATCTAAAAATCAGTCTATTCGGACAAATGGTCTCCGTTCATACGGTGAAAATACAGTTGAATCTCGGTGGTCGCTTGAATCCCCATAGTTTGTTAAGTCTTTCTACCGAACAGCAGGGCGTTCGGTAGTTGTGGCACGAATCCCCGGTGCTATGGAGGTCTCAGCGGTGTTCGCCTAGTAGCGTAGCCGATTTTAGTTTCATACGATGGCTGGCAAACACCGCTGTTCGTGCGCAAGATGGCCACGAACACGCGCAAAGTCCCGAAATGGCGGCCACCTATACTTTACACAGTGGATTCGTGCAAACCTTAGGAACGGAGGAAATGGAACTAATAGAGGATATAAACTGCAATTCCCTTGATTATTTCAACAGACACCAGGAACTTGTAAGGATCCGTTACACTGCTCCCCTTTTGTGGAACACTCCGGCAGACCCGGATTGATCCTTTTCGGGTCAACTTGGGGCTGTCCGGTCTGCTGCTACGGTAAAAGTTCCATTTGCCTGGACAGTCCATCTGCGTTTCCATTGAACCGGCCAGGGCGATACTGAATGGAAAAATTATATGGCTGTAGCGCTAGACTCCATCTCAGCAAGCGTCCATTGTCTCCAGCTACTCGGTTCAGCCATACCAGGGGATTATGGTCTGTAATCAAAGTAATTCTTGCCCATACAAGTATGGTGTAAGTTTCTTTAGGGCCCAGACTAGGGCTAAACATTCTTTTTCCACTGCCGCGTAACTCACTTCTCTGGGCAACAGTTTTCTGCTGAGATACGCGACAGGGTGTTCTCCCCCATCCTCTCCGATCTGGCTCAGAACTGCCCCCAGTCCATACATGGATGCATCTGTATGAACGACAAATCTTTTGTTAGGGACGGGGGCAGATAGAACAGGTGCGTGGATCAGAGCATTTTTCAAGGCTTGAAAGGCTGTTTCACAGGCGGGAGACCACAGGACTACCCTAGGCAAGTTCTTTTTAGTTAAGTCTGTCAGGGGTTTGGCGATGGCTCTATAGTCAGGGACAAACTTTCTGTAGTATCCTGCCATCCCTAAGAATGCCAATACCTTGGTGTGGGGTGTGGGCCAGTTGGCTACAGCCTCAACCTTAGCGGGTTCTGGGCGCTGTTTCCCACACCCTACCCTGTGTCCCAAGTACTGGACTTCGGCCATGCCGAAGTTACACTTTTCTGGCTTCAGAGTCAGGCCCGCTGCCCGAATCTGATCCAGTACAGCCTCTACATGTCTCAAGTGTTCCCCCCATGTTTCACTATAGATCGCAATGTCATCCAGGTACGCGCAAGCGAAGTCCTTGAAGCCATCAAGGAGTCTATCTACCAGGCGTTGGAATGTAGCTGGGGCGTTCTTCATCCCAAATGGCATGACCTTAAATTGGTACAAGCCAAATGGGGTGACGAACGCCGACTTGGGGATAGCCTCCTTGGCCAGGGGAATCTGCCAGTATCCCTTGCATAAATCAATGGTGGTCAGATATCTCCCCCTGGCAATGCGGTCTAATAGTTCATCCACTCTGGGCATGGGGTACGCATCTGTCACTGCACGGTCATTGAGTCGCCTATAGTCCACACAAAATCTGGTAGTTCCGTCCTTTTTGGGTACTAGGACTACTGGCGAAGCCCAGGGGCTGTCAGATGGCTCTATGACTCCTAACCTTAGCATCTCCTGCACTTCCTTTCTCATTTCCTCCCTGACGGCCTCAGGGATTCTGTAGGGGGTCTGTCTAAGAGGGGTGTGTCCTGTGGTTTCTACATAGTGGGTCGCTAGCTTGGTGTATCCTGGTTCCTGGGAGAACGTTAGTCTCTTTTCTTTTATTAGTTGCTTAAGCTGGCCTTTCTCTGCTGCGGTTAGTCGCTCCCCTAGTTGGATTGTGTCCAGCAAGCTAGGGGACTCTCTGGGTGCTAACAGGTCTGGGATGGGTAGGTTATCGGGGTCCTCTGTAGCAGGAATGCATATAGCGGCAATATCCTCTGGCCTCTCTTGGTACTCTTTTAGTAAGTTAACATGGAAAGTTTTCTGGATTCTCTCGTCTTTGTTGCTGGCAATCACATAAGTAGTGTCGCAGACCTGCGCTACTACTTTGTACGGGCCCTGCCAAGAGGTCTGGAGTTTATTTCCCTTTACTGGTCTAAGTACCAGAACCTTCTGTCCCACCTGGAATGTTCTCTGTCGGGCGCCCCGATCGTACCAATGTTTCTGTCGACCCTGGACCGCATGGAGATGGTCCCGTGCCATCCGGGCCAACTGCTCCATGCGGTCCCGCATCTCCAGAACATATGGCACGATGGGGACCCCCTCGTGTTCCATCTCTCCTTCCCAGTGCTCCCCGGATGAGGTCGAGGGGACCTCAAACCCTTCTTCCGTAGAGCAGCTCGAACGGAGAGAACCCAGTGGATTCCTGTGGTACCTCTCGGTATGCAAACAAGAGGTGCGGCAAGAATCGCTCCCAGGCTCTGTATTCCGCTGTAAAGGTCCTTAGCAGCTGCTTCAGGGTACCATTAAAGCGTTCACAGAGACCGTTAGTCTGGGGGTGGTATGGCGAGCTGAGGAGGTTTTGAATACCGCAGACCTTCCATAACTGTTGGGTCAGATCTGCAGTAAATTGAGTTCCTCTGTCAGACAATATTTCTCGTGGAAATCCCACTCTGGTGAATATCCCCACTAGGGCACTGGCAACAGTGTCAGCCTGGATATTCGTCAGAGCGACGGCTACCGGGTATCGGGTCCACCACAGTAGGTATGTATTTCTTACCAGATGGGCTGGGGTTAGGTAGGGGTCCTACCAGGTCGACTGCCACCCTGCTAAATGGTTCCTCGATGTGATCCCCTCTTTTCCCTACCCGCTGGCATATGTCGCATGTACTGCAGTAGCGCCGCACATCCTTTGAAATCCCCGGCCAGAAGAAGGTTTGGGTGATCCGATAGGCGGTGCGGTTACCCCCCAAATGTCCTGCTAGAGGAATATCATGGCCAATTCGGAGAAGATCCAACCGGTACTTTCTGGGTACCACTAGTTGGCGCTTCTGTGAAGGGGCACAGCCTCTTTTCCTACTTACAGTCAGTCGGTATAACCTGTCATTTTCCCATACAAAACGTTCCTGCTCATCCCCCCCACTGGCAGTTCTCACGATATTTCTGGAGGGTTGGGTCCTCTCTAGTTTCCCTCCCAAACTCCTCTGGGGTGTCCCAAGCTAAAGGTCTTTCTCTTATGTGTGACCTACGTGTCTGTGTTTGGCTTACCTGGGTCTTCGGCCTGTTGTGGAGTCATCTGCAAGCCTGCTCTGGGCTCGGGTGGTTACGGGGCAAGCTGCATCTGTGGTGGGTAAGTAGGTTGAAGTCAGGGGGCCAATATCGTTGCCCAACACAACCTCGGCAGGCAGGTTGTCCATAATGCCAACTGTGGTCTTTCCCGACCCGACTCCCCAGTCCAAGTGCACTCGGGCGGTGGGCAAGCGAAATACAGCACCCCCGGCGACCCGGACAGCAACGGTGCAAGTAGACACATTCTCTGGCTTGACCAGATGCTTCTGAATCAGAGTGATAGTAGCCCCGGTATCTCTTAGGCCTTGTGCTACTTGTCCATTCACCCGTACCTCCTGACGGTGATGCTGTTGGTTATCCGGAGAAGCAGCTTGTATTGGGTCTGCCTCATACAAAATTCCCAGACATTCCTCAGGGCCCACCTCGGTTTCTAGGCAGTGAGCCGCAGAGGGACGTGATGGGGTGGCCTCTGTGTTGGGTGCTGTGCGTCTCCAGTTGTTGTTAGTAGATCTCAATGGGCAAAAACAAGCAACATGTCCCGTGTTGCTGCAGTGATGGCACGTCACCCTAGACAAATCCCGGGGGTAGTTGTTAGACCCCTGAGGACACGGTGGTCCTGCTGGGACTGGAGCACAAAAATCTAGGCGTGTGGTGACGGCTGGAGCGCGCGGTTCTACCTTATGGGCCAGCCGTGTAGTACCCTGGCTTACTTTTCTTGTTTCCGCATACTCATTTGCTAGCCAAGCCGCCTCGTTTAAGTTAGCGGGCGGTGGTCTCGTACCCAGTCTTGTATGTCCGCGGCCAGGTCTTGGAAGAAATGTTCCATTAAGAACAACTGCAATACCTCCTCCCCGGTGTTGGCCTTGCACCCATGGACCCAATGTGATGCCACCCTTTGTAATCGGTTGGCCCATTCCATGTGGGAGTCCACAGCCTTCTTTTTGGACTCACGGAAGCGGCGGCGGTATGCCTCTGGGGTAACAGCATACCTGGTGAGCAGTGCCTCTTTCACCCTTTGATACTGCGATATCTCTTCTGTAGTAAGTGCTCGGAAAGCCTCATTTGCTTTCCCTGATAATTTCCCAGCCAGGATAGTGACCCATTGCTCTGGTGGTACTTGGTGTAGTGAGCACTGCCTTTCAAAGTCAGCCAAATACCCATCAATTTCTTCTTCCCTTTCCACAAAGGTTTTAAAAGCAGTAAATGGAATTTTCTTTACCGCAGCAGTAGGTGGAGGGTTAGGAACTGTATGTGTAATGGGTTGTCTAGCCCTTACCAGTTCCGTTTCTTGTCTCCTCTTAGTTTTGATTTCCTCCTTTGCGTCCCGGAACAGGTGGTTTATTAGTTCCGTGGACGTTGCTGGATACAAGGCTAATCTCCGCTGTACAATAGCAGTAAGTACATCGTCCTCGCTGACAGGCGCAATAGGTTCAGTTACCTCCATGGACCTATCCATTTCGTCCAGCTCCAGCAGGTCAGCTATCAGCTCTCTCCGTGGTCTGTTACTGGCACTCCTACCACGACTCTCCAATAAATCTTTTAGTGTGGGTCTTTTCAGCCTGGCATACTGAGACTCCATTCAGCACTTGTTCTTTGGATAAAAGGACCATCCCACCGCTGCCACCGCGGCTACCCAGGTAGTGAGAGGGTATCAGCCATTTGAGACGTCCTTTTCCCTGCAAGCTGCTGTGGAGAAGTAAAGCTGGTATAATCCCATCCACGATATCCAGAGTGAGAGTCAGGTTCAGCTGTAAAAAGGAGCAGAATAATATTCCCAAATAATCCCCTTCCAAGAACGAGACGAGGCTACGTTTTGAAGGGTCAAGAAGAACTGAGGACTGGAATACCCAGCCTGCTTTTTATTACAGTTGCATACAATAAGAACACACCCAGGGGGAGGCATTAAACCACCAATCATGTACAGGTTACAACCCACACATCCCCTCCCCTCAGATAAACAGTTAACATAATTAACGTGTACAGTAATTTACACAAGTTCTGGATGTACCCCAAAAACAGGGGGTACAGCTTTAAGTCCAGTATCCCTCGTATAGCCCTCGTCCAGGGGACCAACATATCTAAAAATCAGTCTATTCGGACAAATGGTTCGGGAGTTATAAGGTTCCAAAGTTTTGACCGACCGCACAGACCAACTAGCCGAAAATAGTTCCATAAGTTTTGGCCTTGCGGTCGGTCTCCGTTCGTACGGTGAAAAGACATGAAATTCGTGCCATCCAGTCGAATCTCGGTGGTCGCTTGAATCCCCATAGTTTGTTAAGTCTTTCTACCGAACAGCAGGTCGTTCGGTAGTTGTGGCACGAATCCCCGGTGCTATGGAGGTCTCAGCGGTGTTCGCCTAGTAGCGTAGCCGATTTTAGTTCCAGACGATGGCTGGCAAACACCGCTGTTCATGCGCAAGATGGCCGCGAACGCGTGCAAAGTCCCGAAATGGCGGCCACCTATACTTTACACAGTGGATTCGTGCAAACCATACGAACGGAGGAAATGGAACGAATAGAGGATATAAACTGCAATTCCCTCGATTATTTCAACAGACACCAGGAACTTGTAAGGATCCGTTACACTAGAAAATCATACGACAGGGCATTCAGTGTTTATAACAGATTCTTGTTTGACTTTCAGGTTGTAAATACATATTCACTGGGAACTATTGTAGCTTTCACTTATTTTTGCCACCTTAAATTTAAATTCTTTCAACACCATCAAATTATATCTGACAGGAATACAACACCATATACTTACACATTGGCCAAACAACCACAGTTTCCCATGATCTTATAAAATCAAAACCATACTAAAAGGCATTAAGAATTCAAACCCCACATCACCTATTCATAGTCAGCTCGAATCACACACTAATCATGTCATTATAACCACTATATACTTAGCTTTCTATGGGTTCCTCAGACCCGGAGAGTTTACCACTACAAACATCACATCCCAAGATGCCTTTAAGAGATCCCAGATTGTAAAAATACAAGATCACTACATACTATCCCTCAACCACACTAAAACCACACCAAAAAAAAAAAAAAAATCAACTGGTAAAGATTTTTACCATACCGGTAACAAATGGTCCCTGGTACAGGTACTACATAAATTCCTAAACATTGTTCCCGGTTCCCCTGACATCTCTTTGTTTACCTTACATGGCAATGCTCTCACCACTAGTAAATTCATGCTATATATTAGAGTATTATTGGCAAGGTTAGGCCTTAATTCATCCCACTATTTAGCACACTCCTTCCGCATTCGAGCAGCCACCACTGCTTCCAGCAGAAACATACCGGTACATGGAGTTCATCAGCATATACCAGATACATACCTCAACCCATATAGGAAATGCGTGAGGCTTTTGTAACATGAACATGTGATATATGCTATATGATTGTCAAATTATAGGGTGAAATAAATCATGTATGGTATACTTTTTGCCCTCTTTTATTACAGGCCTACCGCATCGTCAGTTTTGGCACACCACAACCGGCTGTTCATATTTTCTATTTTGTTATATTGTATAAATTATATAAGTTATATACTGTCATTCTGCCTTTCTATGCCCTGAACAAATTATATATATAGAGCAAGCATTAGGCTGCTACTAGGATAGGACCTGCCGAATATGGGGTACTTTGACGTAGTTGGCAGGCTTATGCAATGTATGATCATATAATGTAACTAAACCCCCATCATTTTTTGCCTAGCTGAGGTGTTTTTAAATAAAACTATTACAATCTCTAAGATTTGAAATCACTGTTTAGTTAATAAGCGAGTGCGCTAGATTCTGTATTTTGTATATTTTGCCCCCCGCAGCACCCTATAATGTATGCATGTTCAGGTGAGGGCAGCCCTCTTGGTTTCTTATATATATATATATATATATATATATATATATATATATATACACACATACATACATATACATACAAAAAAATTATTGCACTCGAACACAATGTAAAAAAGTCACAGTGGAGGTGGAGCCTAGCATCCAAGCAGAGTGGCTGTGCTGAACCTCAGCTCCCACTACAATATGCCCTTTTCGGGGGTAATCCCAGCCCAGATCCCCAGCAGCAGCCAGAGTTGCCAGGTGGGGAAGCAGGTGGCCCTTACTCACAAATGTTGAGAGGCCTCACGGATTGGTCCTGGGAAGACCCACAGATGGCAGGTGGAGATGGGACTGCGGTCTCTCTACCGGCCCTACAGGGATGCTGGGCAGTCGGCCCAGATCCCCAGCGGCAGTGTGCGTTACAGGGAGCTGAAGGTGCCATCCTTCCTCCCCAGCTGCAGTGTGTGGTACAGAAAGCTGAAGGTGTCATCCTTCCTCCCCAGCGGCAGTCTACAGTTCAGGGAGAGGAACTTGTTACCCCCTCTCCCCAGCGGCAGTCTACAGTGCAGGGAGAGGAGCTTGTTACCCTCTCTCCCCAGCGGCAGTCTGCGGTTCAGAGAGAGGAGCTTGTTAGCCCCTCTCCCCAGTGGCAGTCTACAGTTCAGGGAGAGGAGCTGGTTACCCCCTCTCCCCAGCAGAAGCATAACCCACCAAGGGGAGACACTATGCACCTCACCAGTGCAGATGGGACCGTGGTCTCTGCGCCCAAGCTACAGGGAGTACGGAGGGTCAGCCCTGCTCCCCAGCTGCAGAATATTTTACCAGGAGGGGAGAGTCTCGTTCCCCCTCCCCAGCAGCAGCCTAGCCCACCAAGGGGAGACACTAAGCCCCTCACCAGCGCAGATGGGACCGTGGTCTCTGCGCCAAAGCTACAGGGAGTACGGAGGGTCAGCCCTGCTCCCCAGCGGCAGAATATTTTACCGGGAGGGGAGAATCGCGTTCCCCCTCCCCAGCGGCAGCCTAGCCCACCAAGGGGAGACACTAAGCCCCTCACCAGTGCAGATGGGACCGTGGTCTCTGCGCCCAAGCTACAGGGAGTACGGACGGTCAGTCCTGCTCCCCAGTGGCCAAATCTTTTACCGGGAGGGAAGGGTCTCGTTCCCCCTCCCCAGCGGCAGCCTAGCCCACCAAGGGGAGACAGTAAACCCCACAACAGTGCAGATGGAACCGTAGTCTCTGCACTGGCAGCACAAGGGGTAAAGACGGTCGGTCCTGTCCCCCAGCCACAGAGCTGTGTATCCAGAGGGGAGACAGTCGGTCTCCCCCTCCCACAACCAGGCTCCAACCAGGCTACTTCCGGGGTAGCGCTGGCACCAGGGCAGAGTACCCCTAGTCTCTGTCCACTCAGCAACCCACCAAGGCAGCCTACCAGTCCCCCACACAGCCGTGGTGAGGCACCTGGACCTGAACAAGTTTCTCCTTCATCCAGGTGCAGTAACTATTTATTGTGGGTGGGCTGTACTGCTGTTTGTGCTTCGTGGGTGGGTTGCTGGACTAACCAGGGCACTGACCGGCAGGAGGTCAGATACCCTGTTAGTCTAGTTGGTAAAGGGGAGAAATGTAGCGGACTGGACCCTGCACCAGAGTCAGCCCCAGTTTCCTGGAGGGGACTGCTTGCTCGCCTCCTGCCCTGTGATTATGGTCCCTGGGAGATATGGCCCTTCAAGTACAATATTTGGGCATAATGGATTATGTATGACCTTACTTGCCCTTTAAGAACCATCTGGGGACATACTGTGGAGTTACTGGGTGACCACCATTTCATGTATCAGAGGCACATGGTGAGAACAATGGATGAAGCACATGGTGAGAACAATGGATGGCGGACATTTTAACTCAGACATTGTTGTTACTTTTCTACACGGTGCCATCTCGCCGGTATTTGGCACACAAAGACATCATGCAGTACTTTTAAACTATACAACAGGGGACACATTATACAGTAATTATGTTTAATATAATCTGTATATGTTCTGCAGAATCTGTATTAAACTGTATCTTCCAAACTACTGAATGGATCTGGGTGAATTTTGGATATGTGGGGTTATTGCATGTTTTGGGGTCCCTGTGATATTTTTTATAAAACTGTATTCCTCTGCCTGTGATAATGAGATTACACATTGTGTTCAGTAATCCTATTACAGGCAGAGGGGAGGATTTTGTGTGGGAGTGTCTGTGTGTATTGTACCGATTTATTGGTTGTTTTGTCCCTCCCTGTGGGCAGACCTGTATTCTCAACAACTGTAATAAAAACAAGGCTGGGAGTGCCAGCCTGAGTTCCTGCTTAACCCTCAAAGTGAAGTGTCGTCTCATTATTGGGGGAGGATTTATTGTATGCTGTTCCAGTTTGACTGCTAGGAGTGTAAACCTATTCGTATGGTTTCCTATTCAACTGTCTACAGCATTCATATGCTTGAGAGGATTTATACGCTTCTCTGATTCGGTGGTTGTGGTGTCTGCTGCAGTGCTTGGAGTCCTCAGGAAACGCTAGGAGCATCCATTAACGGAAGTACCCAGTCGGGGTGCCAGGCGATCCGTTACAGACCTTATGATCCAAAGCTTGTATCTTCAACATATAGTTTAACAACAAAAATTTTAAAAAATGAGGCATCGCTAATCTGGAAATGTAACTCAAAATTGTTAAATGATGTACCTAAGCTGTAAAATCACTCGTACAATTTCCCTGCTTTTCTTTTGTACCCCATCTTATATGCCTTCAATAAAAGAAAGATTTACAAAACAAAAAAAAAGTCACAGTGCTCAGATAAAGTATCAAATAGAAAGTCAAGACAAAAGCTTTGCTCTTTTTTTTTATTATTCTTTTTTTTTTATTGTGCAATGAGATAATGACAGACAAGCTTGTGGTGCCCCAATAGCAGTCCTCGAGCGTATTTTCATGTGTAACAGTAGGAGCAATGGGTTAATCGGCACAATTTTTATAATAACTGTAGCATAACCATCTTATTTATTAAGACTGCGCATTTGGTTTCGATAATCTTTTAGTAGTTCTCGCTAATCTTGCAGCAGATTATATCACAGTAAAATAGTAAAACAAATAGAGATCACGTTTGCTCTAAGCTGTACTTTATAGACACTATGTTTGCTTGCACCTATATTGCCTGCTCAGTTCAGACAGATGAGAGGCCTGCGCTGCCACGTCCATTGACTGCCTAGCTAGGCAACTACAAATAACAGGAGAGTATGCACAATAAGAGGTTTCAAAAGACATGTAGAACTAAGTGGTAAGGCAAAAGATAATAATGAGGAATGCAAAATAATATTTCAGGGCACAACTTTCTGACATCCATATAGCATAGGGTAGTCAGGTGTGGTGGCCACGAGTTTGAGAGCCCAGATCAGCCTATGCCAGTCACAGTCATTGCCGAGTCTTGCCATGGGAGATATAGTGGCAGGCCATCAAGTGCAGCAGTAGCTATATAGCATGAGGGGGTTTTCCCCAGAACCTCCAACACTTTGAGAGTCCCATTTCTAGGCACCCTCAGTGCCCTCTTATGTGTTGTCTTGTGTGGTTTGTGCTGGATGCTTCCTAGCTTTGAGTGTGTTGTCCTGGTATGTCCGCTTGTTTCACTTGTTTGGTTGATGAAGCCGGATTTGAGGTAGTCCCCGCTGAGGGCTGCTCTTTGCCGCCGTTTGATCTCGCTGTCGCGGCTGTTCCGCCGTGTGGGTGGGATTACGGTTGGGCCTCCGCTGCTGCTTGCCTTTCTCGTGGCTAGTTGCATGTACAGGTATGATATCACCTGTTGGGCTGCGATGAAGGGAGGTAGAGCCGCCAACTCCTCTGACCCCCTGGGCCCGTGCCTGGTTGTCTCACTGGGTATTCTGAGCTCCGCTGTAGAGTATTCCCCTCTGCTGACTCCGGCGCTCGTGGCAGCCGCCATCTTATGTGGTGCGGTTGGGCCCTCGAGTGTAACGGTGGTGCCTTTGTTCTCCGGCTGCCTCTGGGTGAGGACCGGGGGGGGGACAGGGCCGGGGGGGGGACAGGGCCGGGCCCCTCCGAGTCTGGATCCCTGGTAGGGGACCTTTGGGCAGGGTAGTGGGGCGGTGGACGTCCGCCCCTCTCACCACCAGCGCAGGCTCCAACTTGGTTGTCAAAGGCCTTACCTCCAGAGGACTGAAGCCCAATGAGTCAGCTTCGCCCTGGATCCGGAGTCCCCGTAGTACCGAGGACCAGTGCTGTCGATCGGTGTTCAAGTTTTTTGTCCATAATTTAGAGCCTTTAATGTGTGTGGAATGCTGGAGCTGATGTAACTAACCATCTTTTACATACAAAGATCACGCAAATTATGTTTAACCATTACAATAATCATCAAAGACACTGGGAACATAAAAACCTAAAGACTGTTGGAGAACTTTGGTTTACTAATTTAAAGAAGAAATGCTCCACAATGCCCACAGTTTAATGGAGAGGGTGCTATGGGCAAATGCAAATATTACAAGTTTTAGAAGGAATGTTGTATTTCTTAAACTGTGTACTTTGTCTATACGAGATATTGCAAACTGACAATATCAGAAATGGAACATATTGTTTTTCATGCATGTTTCTTTAAGCAATAATCTCTAACCTACTTTCAGTGCATAATATGTTTACGCCAATTTGTCTAAGCTTAATACAAAACAAGTAATGCAATAACATCTTCAAGGCTGTGCTACGTCATCAGACTTTAGGAAGCCATCTTGTCCCAAGTCAGGGAATTTCCCATGACTTGTGCTCTTATGTTTTAGTTATGGCCTTGTATCTTTGCCAAGTTTAGGGAGGTCCTAAAATGAACAGCTGCCTTTTAAATGTTAAGGGACAGAGGAAAGATTTGGAGACAAAGACACTGTCGCTGCATATTATAATGACTGGGAGATGTTGACATGTTCAAGAGGGTATGTTATTTTATTTTTTATATTGCAAGCATACCTGTACGGAGCTTTAATCAGGACAGATACATTAGCCAAACAAAGCCTTATATAGGACAATAAATTAGAGTACTCACCAGATCAGCTGCTTCTGATCATGCTGATGGATCAGCAGGTGTCAGAAGCTTGTGCGCATGCGGAGGCAAAAGGTCAGAGGGCAGATTCAGAGCCAACCAAAATGCTTTGGTTTCGTTACGTAACCATAGACACCAATGGCGCCATTCGGCCATTGGCTATTACTCTGTGTACAGAAGCCGTTGGGAGAATACCTCCTCAGGACTAAGAAAGGAACCACCCACCTTATAATGTAGGCTCTGGTGTGTCTCCATAGCGCCCGGGACACGCCCATCAGTCTGCAACTTGCCAGGATAGCTGAACAGTAAAGCAACAAAATAAATACAAAGATACTAAATTTCTGAAAGTGTAAAAGTTGCTAAACACTACATATAAACCCCCATACATAATCATGTAATTATAAAGTGAACCAAGAAGTTATATATAAATGTCAGGTACAAGTGCTCAATAAATCGATAGGTGCTATTGATTTAAAATACTGATTTAGAAAGACATTCATCTAACATAGTGATGTTGCTGCATAAAGTGCACTCATATACAGTTGCAAGAAAAAGTATGTGAACCCTTTGGAATGACATGGATTTCTGCACAAATTGGTCATAAAATGTGATCTGATCATTAAATAAGTCACAACAATAGACAATCACAGTCTGCTTAAACTAATAACACACAAAGAATGAAATGTTACCATGTTTTTATTGAACACACTATGTAAACATTCATAGTGCAGGTGGAAAAAGTATGTGAACCCTTGGATTTAATAACTGGTTGAACCTCCTTTGGCAGCAATAACTTCAACCGTTTCCTGTAGTTGCAGATCAGACGTGCACAACGGTCAGGAGTAATTCTTGACCATTCCTCTTTACAGAACTGTTTCAGTTCAGCAATATTCTTGGGATGTCTGGTGTGAATCGCTTTCTTGAGGTCATGCCACAGCATCTCAATCGGGTTGAGGTCAGGACTCTGACTGGGCCACTTCAGAAGGCGTATTTTCTTCTGTTTAAGCCATTCTGTTGTTGATTTACTTCTATGCTTTGGGTCATTGTCCTTTGTCATTCTGTTGAGCTTCAGCTGGTAGACAGATGGCCTTAAGTTCTCCTGCAAAATGTCTTGATAAACTTGTGAATTCCTTTTTCCTTCGATGATAGCAATATGTCCAGGCCCTGACGCAGCAAAGCAGCCCCAAACCATGATGCCCCCACCACCATACTTCACAGTTGGGACGAGGTTTTGATGTTGGTGTGCTGTGCCTCTTTTTCGCCACACATAGTGTTGTGTGTTTCTTCCAAACAACTCAACTTTGGTTTCATCTGTCCACAGAATATTTTGCCAGTACTGCTGTGGAACATCCAGGTGCTCTTGTGCAAACTGTAAACGTGCAGCAATGTTTTGTTTGGACAGCAGTGGCTTCCTCTGTGGTATCCTCCCATGAAATCCATTCTTGTTAAGTGTTTTACGTATTGTAGATTCGCTAACAGGGATGTTAGCATTTGTCAGTGACTTTTGTAAGTCTTTAGCTGACACTCTAGGATTCTTCATCACCTCATTGAGCAGTCTGCGCTGTGCTCTTGCAGTCATCTTTACAGGACGGCCACTCCTAGGGAGAGTAGCAGCAGTGCTGAACTTTCTCCATTTGTAGACAATTTGTCTTACCGTGGACTGATTACCAGCAAGGCTTTTGGAGATACTTTTATAACCCTTTCCAGCTTTATGCAAGTCAACAATTCTTAATCGTAGGTCTTCTGAGAGCTCCTTTGTGCGAGGCATCATTCACATCAGACAATGCTTCTTGTGAAAAGCAAACCCAGAACTGGTGTGTGTTTTTTATAGGGCAGGGCAGCTGTAACCAACACCAGTTAGCTGACATCTCACTCCAATTAGCTCTTGGAGATGTCATTAGTCTAGGGGTTCACATACGTTTTCCACCTGCACTGTGAATGTTTACATGGTGTGTTCAATAAAAACATGGCAACATTTCATTCTTTGTGTGTTATTAGTTTAAGCAGACTGTGATTGTCTATTGTTGTGACTTAGATGATGCAATTGATGATGCAATTGTATAAAGTGACTAGTGCTGTGTAAAGTGCATAATTAGTAAAAAAAAAAAAAAAAAAAGTGTATGAAGCTTATTTAAAGTGCCAAAGTGTAATTAAGTGGTCCAGAGCTCCAGGACGAATTTAAATAAAGTGCATCAAAAGTATGGATTCAGGGGGAACAAACGAGTAAAGAATGTAATACTATTTAAAATGCATACAAATATGAATACGGTATTTATCGGCGTATAACACGCACTTTTTCTCCCTGAAAATAGGGGGGAACTGATGGGTGCGTGTTATACGCCGATAACACATATTTACTTACCTGTCTTGAAGCGTGGGCCGGCTTCACAGCGCGCACCGCGGTACTGGAACTTCAATTTCAGGTTCCGGTTTCCGGCGGGACTGATGTGTGCACACTTCCTTTCAGTCCCGCCGGAAACCGGAACCTGAAATTGAAGTTCCAGTACCGCGGTGCGCGCTGTGAAGCCGGCCCACGCTTCAAGACAGGTAAGTAAATATGGGAGAAGGGGGAAAGTTCATTAGGGGACACTATGGAAGGGGGGGGACACTATGGGAGGGGGTGGAGAATACTATGGGGGGGAAGCATACTATGGAAAGGGGGGGAACACTATGGGATGAGGAAGCATACTATGGAAAGGGGGGGGAACACTATGGGATGAGGGTGGAACACTATGGGAGGGGGTGGAGAATACTATGGGAGGGGAGGAAGAATACTATGGAAAGGGGGAGGAACACTACGGGATGAGGGGGGAACACTATGGGAGGGGGTGGAGAATACTATGGGAGGGGGGAGAATACTATGGAAAGGGGGGGAACACTATGGGAGGGGGTGGAGAATACTATGGGAGGTGTGTGGAGAATACTATGGAAAGGGGGGGAATACTATGGGAGGGGGGGACATTTCCTGGAATTTCCTTCTGAAAATGAGGTGCGTGTTATACGCCAGTGCGTGTTATACGCCGATAAATACGGTATATAAAATCACATATCCTAAATAGGAGCAAGTTATGGTAGTCTAATGGCTTTGGGGAAATAAAATAAATAGTTATGACCATTCAGGAAACTACAGGAAGGCTTCATTTGGCAAATATATTTTGTATCTGTCCTGATGAAAGCTCTGTACAGGAGCTGAAACGTTGACATGGATGTAACATTAAACTGAGGACTTGAAAACTCCCAGAGTGCCGGTATTTTCTGGACTTTCTATAATGTATATACAGGGAGTGCAGAATTATTAGGCAAGTTGTATTTTTGAGGATTAATTTTATTATTGAACAACAACCATGTTCTCAATGAACCCAAAAAACTAATATCAAAGCTGAATATTTTTGGAAGTAGTTTTTAGTTTGTTTTTAGTTTTAGCTATTTTAGGGGGATTTCTGTGTGTGCAGGTGACTATTACTGTGCATAATTATTAGGCAACTTAACAAAAAACAAATATATACCCATTTCAATTATTTATTTTTACCAGTGAAACCAATATAACATCTCAACATTCACAAATATACATTTCTGACATTCAAAAACAAAACAAAAACAAATCAGTGACCAATATAGCCACCTTTCTTTGCAAGGACACTCAAAAGCCTGCCATCCATGGATTCTGTCAGTGTTTTGATCTGTTCACCATCAACATTGTGTGCAGAAGCAACCACAGCCTCCCAGACACTGATCAGAGAGGCGTACTGTTTTCCCTCCTTGTAAATCTCACATTTGATGATGGACCACAGGTTCTCAATGGGGTTCAGATCAGGTGAACAAGGAGGCCATGTCATTAGATTTTCTTCTTTTATACCCTTTCTTGCCAGCCAAGCTGTGGAGTACTTGGACGCGTGTGATGGAGCATTGTCCTGCATGAAAATCATGTTTTTCTTGAAGGATGCAGACTTCTTCCTGTACCACTGCTTGAAGAAGGTGTCTTCCAGAAACTGGCAGTAGGACTGGGAGTTGAGCTTGACTCCATCCTCAACCCGAAAAGGCCCCACAAGCTCATCTTTGATTATACCAGCCCAAACCAGTACTCCACCTCCACCTTGCTGGCGTCTGAGTCGGACTGGAGCTCTCTGCCCTTTACCAATCCAGCCACGGGCCCATCCATCTGGCCCATCAAGACTCACTCTAATTTCATCAGTCCATAAAACCTTAGAAAAATCAGTCTTGAGATATTTCTTGGCCCAGTCTTGACGTTTCAGCTTGTGTGTCTTGTTCAGTGGTGGTCGTCTTTCAGCCTTTCTTACCTTGGCCATGTCTCTGAGTATTGCACACCTTGTGCTTTTGGGCACTCCAGTGATGTTGCAGCTCTGAAATATGGCCAAACTGGTGGCAAGTGGCATCTTGGCAGCTGCACGCTTGACTTTTCTCAGTTCATGGGCAGTTATTTTGCGCCTTGGTTTTTCCACACGCTTCTTGCGACCCTGTTGACTATTTTGAATGAAACGCTTGATTGTTCGATGATCACGCTTCAGAAGCTTTGCAATTTTAAGAGTGCTGCATCCCTCTGCACGATATCTCACTATTTTTGACTTTTCTGAGCCTGTCAAGTCCTTCTTTTGACCCATTTTGCCAAAGGAAAGGAAGTTGCCTAATAATTATGCACACCTGATATAGGGTGTTGATGTCATTAGACCACACCCCTTCTCATTACAGAGATGCACATCACCTAATATGCTTAATTGGTAGTAGGCTTTCGCGCCTATACAGCTTGGAGTAAGACAACATGCATAAAGAGGATGATGTGGTCAAAATACTCATTTGCCTAATAATTCTGCACTCCCTGTATATAAAGAAATGAATTTATTTAAAATTGAAAGTTACAGAAAATTAAATGGGTTGAAGTCAGCATTAAGCCCATTGGGGTGGAGGGTATCTAGGTAGTACAAACCATTCCATCCATGTGCATTAGTGGTCTGTGTGGCCAATATGAGGTCCATCAAGGTAAGGTTTGGGAAAACCTGGGTCCAGGCTTCCAGGCAACTCCACAAAGAGGTCCACTGAAATTTGGAATACAGTAGCAGTAGAATGAGATGCAATTGTAGGATGTCCATTATTTTAGCACGAGGCAGAAGATAGTCCAGGCACTCAAGATTCAGCAAATAATCAAGTTTGTTGGGAGAACGTACAGTAATGTTTCGACCTCTCAGGAGGTCTTTGTCAAGTTCCTGATAGTTTCAAATGTTGTTGTACATTCTCCCAATAAACCTGCTTATTTGCTGAACCTAGTCATAGTCCTAGACACATAGTCACACACAGAGTTACAAGCACATAGTCACACACCTTTACAGGCATATATTCAAACACACCGTTACAGGCACATATTCGCACACACACAGTTACAGGCACATATTCACACACACACACAGTTACAGGCACATATTCACACACACACAGTTACAGGCATATGGTCACACACACAGCTACTGGGGTAGATGGGGAGCAGAGGCACTGGGGTAGAGAGGAGGGGTACTGTAGCATTAGATGGGGAGTAGGGGAACTATAGCAGTAGATGGGGAGCAGGGGAACTATAGCAGTAGAGGGGAGCAGGAGCACTGGGGTAGTTGGGGCACTTTGGTAGATAGGGAGCAGGGGCACTAGCATTAGATGGAGAGCAGGGGCACTGGGGTAGATGGGAAGCAGGGGCACTGTAGCATTATATGGGGAGCAGGGGCACTGAGGTAGATGGGAAGCAAGGGCACTGTAGCATTAGATGGGGGAGCAATGCACTGAGGTAGATGGGAAGCAAGGGCACTGTAGCATTAGATGGGGAGCAGTGCACTGAGATAGATGGGAAGCAAGGGCACTGTAGCAGTAGATTGGGAGGCAGGGGCACTAAAGCAGTAGATGGAGCAGGGGCACTGGGATAAATAGAGAGCAGAGGGGGTAGATGGGGTGCAGGAGCACTGTAGCATTAGATGGGGAGCAGGGTCACTGGGTCATTAGATTTGAGATCAGGGGAACTAGATGGGATAGCAGGGGCACTGGGGCATTATATGGGAGATCATGGACTTACCAGGCCTCAGTTAGCTCCGCCCATGCTGATTGGTTAGTTCCGCCCCACCACTCTTAGCTCTGCCCCCACTGCATTCTCTGATAGACCCGAGTGGAAGATAATGAAATTCTCCACCCGGGTGCTGCGCTACACAGTGGAACCAGCAATACAGGAGTGCTCTGAGCACCCCTCACAGCTGCCAGGGAGTGTGAGCTGTGTCGGCCACATGGCGCCCCCTGTTGCCTTGGCGCCCTGTAAGACCGCACAGCTCGCACACCACTAAGGCCCGCCCTGCACAACACCACTACGTTGTAGGGTAGCTTGATGTCAAATAATGAAAATAAGAAACTAATGAAAAACACAAATAAAACGCTAATGAAAAACACAAAAAAATTGCTATGTGGTTGACATGCAATAATTCACATCACTACTGCTATTATCAAGTGGCAAAAGGCTTGTGCAGCAGTCCCCTGTTGGAATTAGCCAACTCCCGTCCGCAACTGTATGACTGTGCAATCCACCGAGAACTCTTTACTGGATCAGGGACCCCCTCCAGCCCTAGGCCTGTGTGAGGGCCGGCATCCATGTACCACAGAGTTGGGTACTACAGCAGTCAAAGTCTATCCCCTGCAGAGCATGGTGTCAGAGATAGTGTAGGAAAGGAAATACATATATTGTGGGATAAAACTATTACATGTATAATGGCAAAAACAAGATGTTTCTCAAAGTTTTGCATTGTCAGCTTAAAGAAGCAGACAGTAAGTAAATACATCTTTGTCAAAAGATGAGACAAGTATTTTTTAATTAAAAAGCATTTGTTCAGCAAACACACATACATATTGCTATAAGGTATATAATTAAGTTTAGTTTTATACAAAATAGTAACATAATGTCATATATTCTTAATTAGCAACATATACAAATATATATACATAGAAATAGGTAATTACCTATACATAGATTAAGTATGACAACTTAAAACATGGAAATACAATAATGCTTAAATAAACAAGGACAAATTGGTTTGAGGAACCAAAGTCCAAATTGAGAAAAGAAAAACGCTAGTTTGTTCACTATTATTGAAAACTGTTCACTAATTATCATGTATGTTTAAACCTATTGACAAAAATAAATATTGTAATTTTAATAAAAAGTTGTTATATTAATGTATGAAATATTAAATTCGAACAATGTGCTCTAGGTCTAAGAGTTAAAATAGTGAGTATCTCTTCACTTTTAAATAATAATTGGGAATAGCGCCAATAAAATATCAACCTCTGATATTTTAATAAAGATTATTAATTTTTAGTAATATTTTTAAAAAATATTAATTCAGTTAATTAAAATGAATCAATAATAATTAACCCCTATAAATATCCTCACAATGGTTGGAGGATTGAGGTGGTATTAACAGCATTCCGCTGGTAATCTTTCTCGTGGTTGATGAGAGACAAGTAAGCCCCTTGTGGCTCTCAGGTTGGGAGGGCGTGCGGTAGGTTGTGTGGGTTTCGAAACATTGGTATTGCCCTGAGTGTGCCCCATCACATCCTGTCTCTTGGTTCTCCCATTTCTTTTGCATTTAATGACCTCTGTGATTAGAACATGGTGCTTTACTGTGAGCCAGGAGCGCTGGAAAGTGGCATCCAGCCTCTGCAAGGAATCCGCAATATGGTTGTGGGAGGCTCTCTGCTTCGGGCTCTTGACGTGTGTCTCCAAGGAAAAGGCATCTGCTATTTTGAAGAGTCGGAGGTCCCTGCACAACACTCCTGTCAGTGTGGTAAGTGCGGGTACAGTTGCTCAGGTCTGCTCTGCACAGTAGCAAAGCTCCCAGGCTCACAACGTAGAGTATCGCTTGTGTAAGTTAGCTATTAGCTAGCCCTGGGTCTCCTGACCATAAGTATACAGCGTAGAAGACGTGGAAGCCCCAAAATCGGTATTATACCCAAAAAGCAGCTAGAAATACAGGAGCTCAGGCATACCACATCTGGATAAATTGGAGGTCAGGCTCCAGCCCTAATAAATGTGAGAAAATATGAATATTTTTCTTCGGTATTTACAGATGAAAATGAAGGAAAGGGACCTCAGTTAAGAATAGGATAAATGAGTCATTTATTACACGTGAGTTTACAGAGGAAGAGGTTCAATTTCAACTGTCAAAAGTAAAGACAAATAAGTCAATGGGACCTGATGGAATACACCCAATGCTATTAAAGGAGCTTAGTGGTGTACTAGCAAAACCATTAACAGATTTATTTAACCAATCATTGTTAACAGGAGTAGTCCCAGAAGATTGGAAGTTAGCGAATGTTGTGCCCATTCACAAGAAAGGTAGTAGGGAGGAGTCGGGCAACTATAGGCCAGTAAGCCTTACTTCAGTAGTGGGGAAAGTAATGGAAACCATGTTAAAGGATAGGATTGTTAAACATCTAAAACACATAGATTTCAAGATCAGAGACAACATGGGTTTACTTCAGGGAGATCATGCCAAACTAATCTTCTTGATTTTTTTGATTGGGTAACTAAAATAATAGATCAGGGTGGTGCAGTAGACATTGCTTACCTAGATTTCAGTAAGGCTTTTGACACTGTTGTACATAGAAGGCTTATCAAGGCTTATAAATTGCAATCTTTAAGTTTGGATTCCAATATTGTTGAATGGGTGAGGCAGTGGCTGAGTGACAGGCAACAGAGGGTTGTAGTCAATATATATATAATATTGTATATTCAAAGCTTGGGCTTGTCACCTGTGGGGTACCTCAGGGATCTGTACTTGGACCCATTCTCTTTAATATTTTTATTAGTGATATTGCAGAAGGACTTGATGGTAAGCTATGACTTTTTGCTGATGATACTAAGATATGTAACAGGGTTGATGTTCCAGGAGGGATAAGCCAAATGGCAAATGATTTAGGTAAACTAGAAAAATGGTCAGGGTTATGGCAACTGACATTCAATGTGGATAAGTGCAAGAAAATGCATCATGGACGTAAAAACCCAAGGGCAGAGTACAGAATATTTGATAGAGTCCTAACTACAACATCTGAGGAAAGGGATTTAGGGGTGATTATTTCTGATGACTTAAAGGTAGGCAGACAATGTAATAGCAGGAAATGCTATTGGTAGACAGACAATGTAATAGCAGGAAATGCTAGCAGAATGCTTGGTTGTATAGGGAGAGGTATTAGCAGTAGAAAGAGGGAAGTGCTCATGCCATTGTACAGAACACTGGTGAGACCTCACTTGGAGTATTGTACGCAGTACTGGAGACCGTATCTTCAGAAGGATATTGATACTGTAGAGAGAGTTCAGAGAAGGGCTACTAAACTGGTTCATGGATTGCAGGATAAAACTTACCAGGAAAGGTTAAAGGAACTTTACATGTGGAGGAAAGACGAGACAGGGGGGATATGATAGAAACATTTAAATACATAAAGGGAATCAACAGAGTAAAAGAGAAGACTATATTTAAAAGAAGGAGAACTACCACAACAAGAAGACATAGTCTTAAATTAGAGGGACAAAGGTTTAAAAAGAATATCAGGAAGTATTACTTTACTGAGAGGGTAGTACTAGCGGCTGAGTTAGCTGCCCTCCGATCAGATATACAGAACACCACTGACAGAGTATGCGCTAATGAAGAAGACATCCCCGACATACAAGTTGGTCTATCTAACGTACAATAAACGGTACAATAACTTACACAATTGCATCAAGCACTGTCTCTATATTTAAAAGAAGGAGAACTACCACAACAAGAGGACATAGTCTTAAATTAGAGGGGCAAAGGTTTAAAAATAATATCAGGAAGTATTACTTTACTGAGAGGGTAGTGGATGCATGGTATAGCCTTCCAGCTGAAGTGGTAGAGGTTAACACAGTAAAGGAGTTTAAGCATGCGTGGGATAGACATAAGGCTATCCTAACTATAAGATAAGGCCAGGGACTAATGAAAGTATTAAGAAAATTGGGCAGACTAGATGGGCCGAATGGTTCTTATCTGCCGTCACATTCTATGTTTCTATGTTTCTAAGTACTAGAAACAAGGCAAGACTAGAACAGGCACCAAACAAGATTAGACAAGACTAGACTAGACAAACCCAGAACCGGAGTAGGACAGAAAGCAGAGTCCAGAACATGTTCACAAGACATGAGGGAAACCAGAACAAGGCATGGATGGGACAGGACTGTACATGAACTGGGAAGACAAAATAAAACAAGACAAGAAATACAAGGCAAAACAAGAGGAGACATAACTAAGTACTAATATGTGTAATAAACATTGGAGATTTAGACATACATAAATGGCCAAGATGAATGCAGCCCACCACTGCCCCAAAGTACTCCAATTACGGTGGGTCTTAACTGCTTAGATATGCATGACTAAATAATCAATAATAAAACACACACAGCACTTACTTGCAAAGGAATGAGCAGAGGAAATGAAACCACTGCCTGCAGGACCAGACTGAAACAAAAAGGATTAATGGCAAAGGAATGGGTGTGGCAACAAAAAACAAACATTTAAAGGAATCCAAGAGACTGGGAATTCCAGGAATGGACTAAAGGAATGAACCTAGAAAACCCAGCATAAAGAAAACCAGAAAAAAACATGAAAAACTAAACAAGAATTGTAAAAAGAGCACTGGATACCAGAAGCCATAGCCAGAAATGACCCGCAGCAGGAACAGGACGTGACACATGTAACTGTAACCAGACAAGTTTGACGCACAGAAGCAGAGGGGTTGAGGGCCCTGCTCAATGAGCTTACATGCTAGATGGAGTGGCGTATAGTGACACAAAAGGTAAGGGAAGTATTAGGGAAGTAAATTGGTAGAATAGTATTCAATGTATTCAACTTAGTGTGGGCTTTTGGAGCCATTACCAGTTTAATTGATATGCTTTTGTGAAAAAAATGAGTTTTTAATTATTTTTTGAAGCAGTGGAGACTGGGTGAGCATCTAACGCAAAAGGGAAGGAAATTTCACAGGAATGGTGCAGCCCTAGAGAAGTCTTGAAGGCGAGTATCAGAGGTCTGAGTACGCACAGAGGATAGACGCAGGTCTTCGGCAGAGCATAGGGTCCTAGACTGGACATATTTGTGTATTAGGGAGGATAGATAGGTGGGAGTAGCATTATGTAGAGATTTAAAAGCAAGAACCAGAATTTTATATTGAGTCCTATATCATACTGTGTGATGATGTTTGTGTGGTTTCTGGTTGTCTTAGTGTGTGCAGAGGGGGTGAAGGGCCCTGGGTTGGGAGAGACATCGCCAGTGGCTAGAAGAAGTAGGAAAGATAGTGACAGGAGGTGTGTGGGTTTTATTTGCATGAGATCTAGGATGAGATCAATTGTGGGTAGGAGAGAGGGAGCAGAAAAATGAGTGCAGGGCATGAGTTGAGAGAAGGGGGGAGTGTAGCAGAGAGGGGGAAATGTAAAGGTTGTTGAGGGGAAGAGGAAAGTGGTTGTAAGGAGAAATGTTGATGCTGAGGAAGAAGGAGGAAATGAAGGGGAGGAGAAGACAGAGCATTGCTAAACTGGGAAAAAGTAAATTTGGAGAAAAATGTAATAAGTAAATTGGAATATCAAAACCAGGAGTTGGAAGGGTAAATATTAAGTTTTAGGGGACAAGGAAATGCAGGAGTGTACATATAAGAGGCAGTGTGTATGCCTGCTGTTTCTGCTTATCTAAAATGTGGGTGTGACAGATTATCTATAAATGTAATAATGAGCTTGGGGTGGGGTGGGTATCAGACTTTCTTGCAGCAGTAATGGGGCTGGAAAGTTTGGAAATCAGGCTGTAGAAGATAGATATGTGAGGGTCAGATAGGCCTGTAATAAAGCTGAGGGAGGGGGATATACATCTAAGCACAGAGACGAGGGGATGGTTATTCAAACAAAAACATTTGAGTGGATATCAATAAAAGAAGGGAGGAGTCAGAGAACAGAAATCAGAGGGGAAATATAGATATGCATATAGTGAATAAAACAATTACATACAGGGCTAATAAAACGTCACTTTAGTGGTACATACAAGACATAAATGTAAGAAAATATGCAATGCACAAAGAACGTATAAAATAAAGTAAATTTAAAGGGTGGTTAAATTATAATCAAATGATAGTGTGCAGGACAGAGTCTTAGCGTGGTCCTCCAGAAGGCTACATTTCCTTATTGCAGATCATCTGATGGAGTACTGACTTTCTTGCAGCAGTAATGGAGCTGTAAAGTTTGGAAATCATGCGTTGCTTATTGCTTAACCAATAAATGTCATCCAGAGGTGTCAGATCCACATTATCACTAGGATATGGTGCCAGGACATTCCAAGTCAGTGATATCCAACCTGTGTGTCGAGCCACACTAATGTGCCAGGAGCTGTAATAGGTTGAATGCAATCCTTAATAAACATTAGCATTAAAACTGTGGTTTTTAAATGGGCAATTAATTAAAACCAATAAACTAAAACTATATCCAACTGAGACCTGAAAGCTCCTGCTTGGGAGCTTACTTTAGGTCTAGTGAGCTAAGTCCATAAGTGCAGAGAGCAGGGCTGGCTCAGAGAGCTTTCGTCTTCGAGGGCAGGGATCAATACTCAGCAGACTGTGCTAAAATTATTTGACTACTTCCAATTAGAGGGTGGTAAGACTATAGCACCAGGACACTGTTATGATTATGGTACTGGCATAGCAGCAATATTTAGGGACACATTTAGATGTATTTTGCACGTGTTCATTTGCCATTTGCACCTCAAACAGCATGAGATGTTATGGCTAAAAATGGACCTGGAAATAATCCTAGGTTCTGTCTTCTATTGTAAATCATATTTATTTGAAACAAATGCATGTCAAGGCTATTCAATAAAAAAATGTTTTAGATTTGCATTTAACAGTGCAATGAGGCCTTTTTTTATGTCTCAGTGACCAATTCTGAAAATGTAATTCTAATAATAAAATTAGTATACTATACTAAAATATTCCAGTGCCAAAGGGGGCACCACTGCAATTGGTTAAGGCAAATCTGTTACTGCAGTTAAATTATTGTAGGTAAAATACCTGTTTAAGGACAGATAATATGCTCCCATCCCCATTAATTGGGGTCCACTAAAATAGTACATCCTGAAATAGGGATCAAGAAGCACTTCCCTAGAAACTCATAGTTCTGGTTGTCACAACTACATCTTGGTGCAATTTTTTATTTTATTTTTTGCACAGCAAATTCTGCAACAGACAGACCCCCTCCCAGACTAGAAAGAGGTTCCACTAATTAGAAGCTTATTGTTGTGTTTTTTTCCTTATCCAATGAGCCTATGTACAAGAGTATTTATGTTAGGTGGGCGTGTTTTTTTTTCTTTTTTTTCTTTTTTAAAGGTTTTTGTAAAGCACCTGGTGTTTTTTTCTTTTAACCGCGCTCCCCTTGTCTATACTAATGTAGAAATTTAAACTGTTCAAATTACTATTCAATTTATAAATCAACATAAATATAAACCAGAAGCTTTAAGTATTAAATTAATAACATGTTATTTAGCATTTAACACTCTGTGCTTCTTCTACGCAGATTGTCACTTAAAGTGTCATAGGGACGATTTTGACTAATTCACATGACATGCTATATAGAGTTAATTATTCATTCTAACTCCCCAGGATGGAAATGGATTTGGTGAGGTGGATGCATCTTGTATACATTGAGAAAAAAAAAATGTTGCCTGTCGGGAGCAAAGCTTTTCAAAGCTAAAGTTAATAAAGAATTATCTTCGGTCCTCTATGACTCAAGAGAGATTGGTGGGATTTGCAATGATTTCCATTGAAAATCATATTGCAAAAGAGATTGACTTTAAAACTCTGCTTCATGATTTTGTAAATGCGAAATCAAGAATGGTTAAGTTTTTGTAGGCTACCATTCTCACTTTGTGTGCAATATCTGTTAAAGCACTTTACACTTTAGGTGAATTCACACTTGGAGACACCTAAAGCGTGCAGTTTTATTCATTGTATAAAAGTTATTTATAGTAATTATATGTTAATTTTAAAGCACCTTGATACTAGTTGCACTATTTGATGCAGTTTGAGTAATAGTTACTGCAGTTTACATGCACTTGAATTCATTGTTATTTAGTTTTGTTCTGTTGAATAAACATTAATAAAATATACATTACAAAACCACAAATTTGTTCTTATTTTTCTCTAAAAAAGGAAAACTCTAAGCACCATAACCACTATAACATCATGGAGTGGTTTTGGTGAAAAGAGCTTGACCCTGCAGTCTGATAAATGTAAATATTGCCTCTCCTAAGAAAAGGCAGAGTTTAAATTTGCTTCTAAGGACATCTCTAAGGCTGTCAATCAATCCGGCACTACAGGCACTTCTTATCATGGTGCTGTAAACTTTGCAGGACCAGCCAATATCATGCCTGTCTGAGGAGCTGTTGATTTGCAAGGCGTGGTGACTGCTACGCATGCGCAGAAAGCCCTTCAGTGCTCCTCACTGGAGAACCATTGAAATGGCTGAGATAATCAGGGGGGATGACAACTATGGCAAAACCGATGCAATGTGCGATACAAGTTAAATGGCTTTATCTCTTTAAAAAAAGTGTGTGTGTGTATCTCTATCTATCTAAATATATTTACAATCTAGTGTTTTGTCACACCTCTAAAACATTTTAGAAACCGCAAGAAAAATGTATGAGGGAGGGGTGGGCAGCAAAATGCTCCTTCGCCTGTGTACACAAAATTCCTTGCACCGACCCTGCATCAGCAAACTGCTCACCCACACGATGCCATACACGCTGTCTGCCATCTGTCCTGTACAGTGAAAACTGGGATTCATCCGTGAAGAGAACACCTCTCCAAAGTGCCAGACGCCATCGAATGTGAGCATTTGCCCACTCAAGTCGGTTTCCACAAGAAGCATGCAAATGAGCTTCCCTGAGACGGTTTCTGACAGTTTGGGCAGAAATTCTTTGGTTATGCAAAACGATTGTTGCAGCAGCTGTATGCGTGGCTGGTCTCAGAAAATCTTGGAGGTGAAGATGCTGGATGTGGAGGTCCTGGGCTGGTGTGATTACACGTGGTCTGCGGTTGTGAGGCCGGTTGGATGTACTGCAAATTCTCTGAAATGCCTTTGGAGACGGCTTATGGTACAGAAATGAACATTCAATTCACAGACAACAGCTCTGGTGGACATTCCTGCAGTCAGCATGCTAATTGCACGCTTTTTTAGAGTGGCCTTTTATTGTGGCCAGCCAAAGGCACACCTTTGCAATAATCATGCTGTCCAATCAGCATCTTGATATGCCAAACCTGTGAGGTGGATGGATTATTTCGGCAAATGAGAAGTGCTCTCTAACACAGATTTAGACAGATTTGTGAACAATATTTGAGAGAAATAGGCCTTTTCTGTCCATAGAAAAAGTCTTAGATCTCTGAGTTCAGCTTATGAAAAATGGGGGCAAAAACAAAAGTGTTGCGTTTATAATTTTGTTCAGTGTGTGTGTGTATATATATATATATATATATATATATATATACATATATATATATATATATTATTTGCTATTTGATTAAGGCCTATGAGCTGTTTTCTTTGGCAGTGAAGAGTTGAATATACATACGTACATGTGACGAACTGAGCCTCGTCACGTGTTCTTGGAGGGGCCTGCTGGCCAGCCTCTTACCAAAAGACTATGTGCCCTTTAAAAAAACTATGTGAACAGACTTGGTTTGTGGGATTTTATATTTGGTTCGGGAATCGAACAGCCGCACGAACCGAAGACCACCCTGGAGCTTGTTAAGCCTAATTGCTACTTTGTAGCAATTTCCAACGCAGTGTTCTTAGTAAAACATATGCATACACAATAGGTGGAGTATCTTGGTTGGAGGTATAAGAAAATGGCAAAAGTACAAATGGGATAACTGTAAGACAAAATAAATACACAAGCACCTAGTGCAATATCATACAGTACATGGATAGTAAAGTGCAGGTTTCGTGATTTGGTACTCACAAAGAGAGAGACAGAGAATTATGGCTCAGTCTGGACGCCTATGGGAAAGTTGGAAGGGATCATACAGATAAATAAAGACAATACTTCCTTTTAATAGAGGGATTTCAGCAAATAAAATACAGAATGAGTATAAAATGAAATAAAATAAAAAGCAAGATTCCTTCTTGCAAAAACTACTACAAGTGGTAAAGTCAAAAGTTCCACTGTGGGATATTTAAATAGCAAGAAGCGTTTCACCTATGGATTAGGCTTCCTCAGTTGCTGTGGGGGTGTTGTGTGTTTTAAGGTATTTTTTTTTTGGGGGGGGGGTGGGGTTGTAAAAATTTATGTTTTTTTTTTCTGTGCTTGGAGATTATTGGATTAGATTAGTACAGTTCCTTTTCCAATTATCTCCCAGGCACAGAGGAAGGATTATCTGATTTTGTATGGGAGTGTCCTGGACCTGGGAGCCAATGTGATTGTGTATTTATTTCTACTGTCTTTTACTCTCAGGTCCTGGGGGGAGTGTCCCTTGCATGGGGACTGTCATAAAAGGCCAGTTGTGGCTACCATTAAACTGAGATTTGTTTTACCCTTCATGAAGTCTAGGCTCATGTTTGGGGGATTGGACAGCTATATTCCCTTGGACCACAACGATTGCTCTTGTAAGAGCAGCCTGCTGCGCTCTCTGGACTAGGAGAGGTCTACCAACTGGAAGCTGGATTCTGGTCTTGGGTCCAGGGTGGGTGGAGAACAGCGAGACTCCAACCAAGCTGCGGCAGTTTGTGGAGTTTACGGTGATTATGGTGTTCGAGTGCAGTGCTTATAGTGCTCGCAAGTACTAGGAAGCAGCGATTGACAGAGGTACCCGGTCGGGGTGCCAGGCAGTGCGTCACAGTACACTAGATAGCAAAGTCCCTGAAGGCTACAGTCCTATCTACACTGATGTACTTGAACACCACACATATAGGCCCATATTTACATATATATTACGCTGACTCTAGTACTTCAAGAGTGAGTCCTAACTACATCCATCCAGTGTTATAATTTATAATTGATACTTGAGGGTTCTTAGAATGCATTTCTTTTCAGTGGAAACAATAGGGAATCAATGGTTTTATGATGACAAGGCTGATTAGTATATTAACCCTGGATATTAACCCTGGAATTTGACCCTGCCTTCTATCGTTGTAGACCCTATTTTCTGTCTAATCATGGCAGTATCGCTTATGGTAAGCTCCACCCTTAGCCGGAATAGTACAGGATATAAACAGTTAATCATATTGTAGGCATAATATTTCCACACCTCAGTCTTTTTTTCTGTCCTCTGTTGGCCAAACAGGAATTTCAGTTCTTATCCAATTTTATATTTTTGGCCACCTTCCAGGTTTACTATGGATATTCCAAACGAAGTTCAGCCTCTTTTTGTCTGAAGAATTAAATAAACAGCGTGCATAAGCAAGAATGAGTTAGGTTCAGCTTATACACTAAACTGCTAAGTGAAAAAGCTTATCGGAATCTAATTATTGGATGTGAGAACTTAGATTTTTCCTTGGCAGTATATCTGCATATCTCCTTACAATTCCCCCAAGATAAGCTCCAACACTTGTATTATGGAGACACCACATCTCTTCCTTTGCCGTTTGAGCAGATTATGATTCTCAGTACTATAAATATGTTAAGAATTCTGGTTTGAAGTCTTACTTGCATATGTGATCACTGTCTATTTGCAAAATCGCAGGCAGATTCTCAATCTGGAGGACATTATTCCTGATTGCCAGGGATTGCAGAAGAGAGGTGTGCCGGATACGTTCCATGGAGTGCAGCACACTTTTGAGCTTGGATCCTGAGTGTGCGTGTTCAATCACACGCCTGGTATGGTTTCTATAAGTGGCGTTTGTGCTGTGTCTGTTTCATGTCTCAGGGTCTCCAAGCATGCAAGGTGGTGCCGACACAGGAAGTCGGGCCGGGAGGGATATGCTCTACACTTTGACTTTTCAAAAGTATGTTTACTGGTAGCACCATGAGTAACATGTTATTGAGCATGCGCAAGTCCCAGGATTAAAGGGACAGCGTACCAAGTTTAAAAATTTACACTTCACGGAATTTGGTCTTGTGCTGCTCAGCTAAGCTAGTGATCCGTCCTGACTCTGAATCTCTGTGAGCTGCCCAGTGACCTTAATTTTCATAAGAGGTATTTATTTATAAGTTCTGTTTAAATGTTATACTGATTTTAATTTATCAGTGTTACAAAGGCTTTTCCCTCTGTCTCAAGACACTCTGAATCTAGAAGGCATAGATGAGCAAATTTATTCAATTTCTTTTGGACTAAGACACATTTGGGCCAGTAATATCTATATATATCTTCTTGGTTTTACAGCCACTGCAAAACTCATGATTCTTCATCAAGGGCAGCATAAGGAGAAATCCAACAGATGTTTCAACTGCAATCTTATTGCTCCAGAAGCAGGGTGGATTTTATTTAAATGAAACTGATTTAAATCATAGTTTTCTACATAAAGACTAATTCCTTCTGGTATAACTTTAATATGCAAGTAGATTAAGATTTTTAGAATAACAACTTTTCATATTAGTTTTTTATCCCCAGTTTAACAGGTTAATCATTCATATTTGGACAACTTTTCTGTTGTACTTAGGAAGGAGAAAAATAATCATTACCTTAATAATGACAATTTAAATAGATTTATTCAACTGAAACAATAACATTACAGCATGTGTTATTTGCTTAAACAAACATCCATGTTTGTTAACTAATTTGGCTAAACAAAATATATATATTTTAAGAAACAGACTGTCCGCCCAGCCTACACATGAAAAACTTAAATACTGTCCTCTGTAGATCACTCGTCATCTTCATCTTCATCTATGTTCATAATCTGGAAAAGAAAAAAAACAAGCTTTCCTGCTTTATCGGAACCCAAACGATTTCTCAATTTAGAATGAATGAGTCCAAAGGAAGAGAATATTCTTTCAACGCCTGCAGAAGAAGCTACTGTTGTTTAAATTGAAATCATTACTTGAACAGTCTCTAAATCCAAGTGCTAAAGTGACTTCCACCAGTTCACTGGTGTGACTTTCTTTAAAATATCTTCAGCAAACATATTTCTTGAATGGTTCCCCCCTTAGCTTTGAAGTTTATTATAGTTGGCATTACAGATGGATGATTGCTGGATACCCATGTCATAGCTAACTCCTCTTCCTCAGCACTTAAGTTTTGACCCTGGTACTGGATATTGACAATATTTGCCAAAAAATTAGCTGGAGACCATACTTGTCCCATTCGTTTTTTTAATGCTTGTAATTTAATTCTGTCCATGTGTAGTTCTGTTTTTAAAGGGACTCTCCAGGCAGCCGAATTTACTCACCTGGTTCCAGCGCCGGGAGCCTCGTGAAGCCTTCGCCGCACATGCGCACATACTTCAGAGGGCGGCATTCATGCTGCCCTCTGAAGTCCTGAGCGCACTACCACGCATGCGCGCGGTCGCGAGCTGAGCTGACAGCTCAGCTTGCGGTCTTTGCCCGCCCCCTCTCCTCTCTGACAGGCTGGAGAGAGAAGGCGCGCACACAGTGCCTTCTCTCTCCTGCACACGTCAGACGTATTTTAATACGTCTGACGTGTACAGGGCCTTTTTAGGGCCCTGCATGATAGGAAGTCCCTCTGGTGGCCGTCTGAGTGACGGCCACTGGAGGTATTCCTATCAATCAATGTAAACACTGTATTTTCTCTGAAAATACAGTGTTTACATTAGATTGCCTGCAGGGAGCTATAGATCATACCTGAACAACTACATTAAGCTGTAGTTGTTCAGGTGACTATAGTGTCCCTTTAAAGGGAAACTCCAGTGCCAGAAAAACGATCCGTTTTTCTGGCACTGGAGGGTCCCTCTCCCTCCCACCCCCCAATCCCCGGTTACTGAAGGGGTGAAAACCCGTTCAGTGACTTACCTGAGGCAGCGGCGATGTCCCTCGCCGCTGTCTCCGCCTCCACAACGCTCCTCCCTGTGCTTCCGTCGGCCGGTGGGCGAGACTGATCTCGCCCACCGGCCGAGGAGACCTAATGCGCATGCGCGGAAATGCCGCACATGCGCATTACATCTCCCCATAAGAAAGCGTTGAAAAATCATTTCAATGCTTTCCTATGGGGTTTTGAGCGACGCTGGAGGTCCTCACACAGCGTGAGGACGTCCAGCGACGCTCTAGCACAGGAAACCTGTGCTAGAAACTAGGAAGTGACCTCTAGTGGCTGTCTAGTAGACAGCCACTAGAGGTGGAATTAACCCTGCAATGTAATTATTGCAGTTTATGAAAAACTGCAATAATTACACTTGCAGGGTTAAGGGTAGTGGGAGTTGGCACCCAGACCACTCCAATGAGCAGAAGTGTCAAATGCAAAAGGGTAATAAGCGCTCTCTTCTCAAGGGTGAGCAGCAGTTCACCAACAAGGTGTTCCCTCTACCTTGTGATAAATGGACAGATAAAATAGAAAGGTGAACAGCGCTAAAGATCAGAAATTGTACATACGTTTAGTAGAAATACTGGCCAGCGGAGTAACTTTAAAAAAAGGAGAAACAAAGATACAAATAATGGTACAGTATGTATGAACGATATAATTCCACAAGAACAAATGGGTTATATTCACACTCACACTTTGAGGAGCTATATCAGCTCGGTGTTAAGAGCTTGGACGGAATAATCCCCGTCTATGGATTTCTTGAGGTTCCAGATCGTTGGTGAGTTTATAGGTGCAAGTATTCGTTATATGAAAAACAAGAGTAAAATACGCCACATGGTCTAGTACGTAAATATAAAATATTGTAGTAAGAGTAGATGATCCTACTTACATATACTAGAGCAACGACCTGCTCTAGTTTGGAGAATTTCAGGTGGAATAATCCCCACCTCGGGATATAGTGGACCCAGGTATAGCAGCAAAGCAGTATTAAATAGGAAGGAGGACAAAAAAAAATGACTGGATAGTTTAAAAATTATTATATATACTTTAATACAATAAGTAAAAAGTGAATAATACACTATAAAACCAGTCCTGTATAAAAGTCCAAAATTCTTCCTCACTTGACGCGTTTCGCCGAAGCTTTCTCAAAAGTGAATGCTTGCTGCTTGGGGTCCTTGAGATTATATACCTTCTCTGATGATGAAAATCGATTCTGCTGTGCATATTTCCTCATTTCCTGTTTCAGCAAGATAGCATAGACAGGAAGTTCTCCGGACGCCATCTTGGATGTGGGCAATTTGTGGGAAAGTTTAAAAATAGGAATCAAAGGTATACAATAACATAATAACATATTGGATCAGATAGAAACTTGAATAATTACAGATATGGGCACACATAGGGTATATGATAGTGGAAATCGATTCTATTATGTGTATTTCCTCATTTCCGGTTTCCAGCAAGATAGCATAGACAGGAAGTTCTCCGGACGCCATCTTGGATGTGGGCAATTTGTGGGAAAATTCAAAAATAGAGATCAGAGGTATACCATAACATAATAACATATCGGATCAGCTAATAACTTAAACAATTACAGAAATGGATACACATAGAGCATATAGGTGATATAAAATATATAATAATAAATTACTTAATAGTGTCATAAACAAAACTATTCCGGCCGCCATTTTGGATGTGGGCTAATGACAGAAATTGAGCTCAAAGGATGCCATATCGGAAAAGGGCATACTTTAAATGGAAAGGGGACATGCATATACAGCTAGGGGTAATATAAATAGTATAAAAACACAGTAGTCTCTGCATGAAAAGGGTGTAAAGGAATTTATAAACACCCATTGAAAGTGGATTATAGAACATAAGTTATAAAAAATGGATTTTACAAAATGAGTTATAAAAAAAAAAAAAAAAAAAAAAAAAAAAAAAAAAAAAAAGAGTTATAAAAAATGAACCAAATCGAATTCTATATTAAGTCCATTTGGGTGGAGGGTGTCTAAACGATAGACCCACTCCATTTCTAACTTGCCTATGTTTCTGATGGTATCGCCCCCTCTCCAATGTGGTTTATATTTAGCAATACCCAAGAATTTTAACAGGCTGGGGTCCTTGTTGTGCTGTAAAAAGTGCGCAGATACAGAGTGATTTTTGTAGCCTTTTTCAATATTACGGCAGTGTTCACTAATTCTTACTTTCAATGGCCTTATTGTTCTGCCAACGTATTGTAGTCCACATGGACACTCTAACATGTAGATTACATTATTACTATTGCATGTTAAAATTTTATTATTGATATCGATGATCTCCTCTTTATATGGGAAGGACCCATGTCTTCAGCAGAATCCTTCATAAATTACTTAAACCAGAATAATGAAGGTATAATTTTAACTTCCAATTTTAGTAACCATACAGTAACCTTTTTAGATTTAGAACTTTATGTTAAAGAGAACACACTTTGCACTAAAACACATTTTAAGGAAGTACATACTAACACCTTTATCAGCTATGACAGCTGCCACAACCCCATATGGCTTAATGGAATACCCAAAAGCCAATTTCTTAGACTGAAAAGAAACTGTTCAGAAGCATCAGTATTCCACACTCAAGCAACTAACATGAAACAAAAGTTCATACAAAAAGGCTACAACCCCAAAACAATAGACAAAACTATAATATCAATAGATGAGACACAGAGGGAATCACTATTGCTTCAAAAACCACCTAAGGACCCTCAAACCAACAGATTCACCCTTCCTCTGATATTTGACTATAATAACAAAAACAAACATATCAAAAAGATTATTAACAAAAATTGGCATCTACTTAAAGAGGATCCAATACTAAGTAAAGCCCTACCAGATAAACCCACTATAATATACAGAGGTGCACCTAATCTAAAACTACAACTTACAAATAATTTCACTAGAAATCAAAACATACAAAAAAACAATTTTTTAACTATTAATAAAGGTTTTTTTAGATGTAACACGTGCATATCATGTAGAAAAACACAAAAAATGGAAAAATGCACATCAGAGTTTAAGTCTAACAGAAACAAAAAGCTCTTTAACATTAATGAAATTTTAACATGCAATAGTAATAATGTAATCTACATGTTAGAGTGTCCATGTGGACTACAATACGTTGGCAGAACAATAAGGCCATTGAAAGTAAGAATTAGTGAACACTGCCGTAATATTGAAAAAGGCTACAAAAATCACTCTGTATCTGCGCACTTTTTACAGCACAACAAGGACCCCAGCCTGTTAAAATTCTTGGGTATTGCTAAATATAAACCACATTGGAGAGGGGGCGATACCATCAGAAACATAGGCAAGTTAGAAATGGAGTGGGTCTATCGTTTAGACACCCTCCACCCAAATGGACTTAATATAGAATTCGATTTGGTTCATTTTTTATAACTCTTTTTTTTTTTTTTTTTTTTTTTATAACTCATTTTGTAAAATCCATTTTTTATAACTTATGTTCTATAATCCACTTTCAATGGGTGTTTATAAATTCCTTTACACCCTTTTCATGCAGAGACTACTGTGTTTTTATACTATTTATATTACCCCTAGCTGTATATGCATGTCCCCTTTCCATTTAAAGTATGCCCTTTTCCGATATGGCATCCTTTGAGCTCAATTTCTGTCATTAGCCCACATCCAAAATGGCGGCCGGAATAGTTTTGTTTATGACACTATTAAGTAATTTATTATTATATATTTTATATCACCTATATGCTCTATGTGTATCCATTTCTGTAATTGTTTAAGTTATTAGCTGATCCGATATGTTATTATGTTATGGTATACCTCTGATCTCTATTTTTGAATTTTCCCACAAATTGCCCACATCCAAGATGGCGTCCGGAGAACTTCCTGTCTATGCTATCTTGCTGGAAACCGGAAATGAGGAAATACACATAATAGAATCGATTTCCACTATCATATACCCTATGTGTGCCCATATCTGTAATTATTCAAGTTTCTATCTGATCCAATATGTTATTATGTTATTGTATACCTTTGATTCCTATTTTTAAACTTTCCCACAAATTGCCCACATCCAAGATGGCGTCCGGAGAACTTCCTGTCTATGCTATCTTGCTGAAACAGGAAATGAGGAAATATGCACAGCAGAATCGATTTTCATCATCAGAGAAGGTATATAATCTCAAGGACCCCAAGCAGCAAGCATTCACTTTTGAGAAAGCTTCGGCGAAACGCGTCAAGTGAGGAAGAATTTTGGACTTTTATACAGGACTGGTTTTATAGTGTATTATTCACTTTTTACTTATTGTATTAAAGTATATATAATAATTTTTAAACTATCCAGTCATTTTTTTTTGTCCTCCTTCCTATTTAATACTGCTTTGCTGCTATACCTGGGTCCACTATATCCCGAGGTGGGGATTATTCCACCTGAAATTCTCCAAACTAGAGCAGGTCGTTGCTCTAGTATATGTAAGTAGGATCATCTACTCTTACTACAATATTTTATATTTACGTACTAGACCATGTGGCGTATTTTACTCTTGTTTTTCATATAACGAATACTTGCACCTATAAACTCACCAACGATCTGGAACCTCAAGAAATCCATAGACGGGGATTATTCCGTCCAAGCTCTTAACACCGAGCTGATATAGCTCCTCAAAGTGTGAGTGTGAATATAACCCATTTGTTCTTGTGGAATTATATCGTTCATACATACTGTACCATTATTTGTATCTTTGTTTCTCCTTTTTTTAAAGTTACTCCGCTGGCCAGTATTTCTACTAAACGTATGTACAATTTCTGATCTTTAGCGCTGTTCACCTTTCTATTTTAAATGAGCAGAAGTGGTCTGGGTGCCTGGAGTGTCCCTTTAAGTGTTCACTCAGTTCCTTCCAAATTTCAACAGCATCAGCAATAAAACAGCTATTTTTCTGTATTTTTTTTTTTAAAGCTTCAGAGATGGGTTTCAGGATGCTCAGCATATGTTCAACATTTCTCTCAAGCCCAATGTTGAGGATTTTGGCCGTGACAGTGCCATCTATTTTATCTCGATTTTGTTCACAAACTGTCATCAGAATAGGCCAGTTCTTGATATATTGCTCAAAACAGCCCACCACAGAGTTCCATCTAACATCTTGTGGGAGTGTTAGCTTGGTTCCACCCGTCCTTTTCAGAGCTGCTGCAGCAAAATGATTGTTAGGGAAGTATTTAGCAATTTGAACAACATTAGTCTTTATTTCTGGAACACTTAAGTCTTTGGCTAAGAGGTGCAGCAAATGAGCACTGCAACCATATGTTATAACCTTTGGATGGTAATATATTTTCCTCAAAAAGCATTTTATTTAAAAAAATAAAAATAATAATCAGATTTAAATCAAAAAAATCTGATTTAAATAAAAGAAATCTGATTTTTTTTTTTTTTTTTAAAACAACATTGATTTTTATCCACCCTGTCCAGAAGTGAAAAAGAACTTATGCAGAGCATGTGTTGTGTATGTAACAGATGACTTCAATAAAAGAGTTCTCCTCAATGAGACTTAAAATGATGGATATCTCAAGCAATAGCTGAAGGTTTCAGATCAACATAAAAGTTTGATCCTCTTAAGCATTCCAAGCTTGTGACTGACATAGCCTGCATGAAAACAATGGTTTCATTTTCATTCAGATGTAACTTTAAAAGTTTTAATCTTCTGCTCTGTCAATTAAACATTAATTACACATCTAGCAAGTTATTAACAGAGCAGGAGACACAAAATTCTAAATTAATAGAATATGCAATAAAGGACGTGTAAACATTAGATAACTCTTTACAGGAAGTGTTTAGGAAGACTGTAAATAACACAAGGGCTGCGTAAACAAAATGGTTCAACTCTTAAATGGCAGAGAATTGAGCAGTGAGATTGCAGGCACATGATCTATACACACAGTTCCATTAAGCTAAAATTGTTTTGGTGACTATAGTGTCCCTTGAAATTTAAACATGGTAAGGTGGAACATGGTACTGGAATTTCACTCTGCCCCTGACTTGTTGGGCTTTGCCCATTTAAAAGGGACACTATAGTCGCCAAAACCATTACAGCTTAATTTAGTGGTTATTGCGTCTATAGCCTGACCCTGCAGGGAAAAAAAAGGCTGTGTTTACATTGCTGCCTCATAACATCTTTAGTGGAAGTCACTCAGACGGGCACTACAGGTACTTCCTAAACCAATGATGTAATGTGCAGCACTGGAATTCAGTGTCTCTACGCTTTACGTTCCCCATAGAGATTTATTGATTCAATGCATTTCTATGAGGACATGCTGATTGGCGCAGGGCTAATTTTGTTGAGCATGCGCAATAGCCTCCAATGGTTTCCAAAGGGAAAGCATTGGGTTGACCGAGGGCAAGATTCATTATCTCAGTCATGGAGGCAGAGCCAGCTGCAGCAAGACTGGCGTGGTGTGGGAAAAAAAGTGAGTAAAGTCACCTCTCTGAAGTGATCTAAGGGGGCTGGGAACCTAAATAGTTAACACTATAGTGTCAGGAATAAATGTTTCTATAGTGTTCCTTGAAGCCCATGTACTCCTGATCTGCTCATTGAACTTTAATCACACACAGGCAATTAACAGAGCAGGAGAGACATTTTAAATTAAAGGCACTGTGCAGTAAGTTTTAAAATGAGATCTTTACAGGAAGTGTGGGGAGTGTGTGTAAGTTAAAGGCGGGGTGGCAAGGGCTGCATAAACAAAGTTATGTAACTGCTACAGGGCAGAGAATTGTAAGCCTCACAGGAACATGATCTATACACCAAAAACACTTCACTTAGCTAAAGTTGATTATGTTAGAGTATTCCATTAATTTAAAGGAACACCATAGGGTCAGGAACACAAACATGGATTCCTGACCCTACAGTGTTAAAACCACCATCTAGCACCCTGGCCCCCCTCTTGCCTCCCTAAATATAGTAAAATCTTACTTTAATCAAGTCTGCAGCTGCTGGTCAGGCCCCCTGTCTGCCTCTGACCTGCTGTCTGCTGACATCATAAGAAGTGGTGGTCTGAACCAATCACAATGCTTCCACATAGGATTGGCTGAGGCTGTCAAGGAGGCAGATCAGGGTCAAAGCCAATACAAGTCAAACACAGCCCTGGCCAATTAGCATCTCATCATAGATATGAATTGAATCAATGCATCTCTATGAGGAAAGTTCAGAGTCTGCATGCAGAGGGTGGAGACACTGAATGGCAGTGCTGCTTACTGTGCGGAACTGCCCCAGGAAGCACCTCTACCAGTCATCTGAGGAGTGGCCAGTGAAGATATCACTAGGCTGTAATGTAAACAATGCATTTTCTCTGAAAAGACAGTGTTTACAGAAAAAAAGCCTGAAGGGAATTGTGGTGTATCACCAAATTAATTATATATATATATATATATATATATATATATATATATTACACAAGGTTCGTCTACATTAAAAGGTATTTATTTAGAAGACAACAACACAATACTATAAATGTATCACAAACACACAGCCCAGACCCACGGAGCAACATCCCTTTTAAATCTATCTATCTATATAGTAATCCCCTTCCCCACACGTTTGATCTCACCCACGGTTAGGCCTTCACATCTAGTAATGGCTCACTGCTGCAAGTCCAATATCACATCCACCAAGGAAGAAAAGGAAGCAACAGAGTGTAACATGGTTCCCCATGCTAGCACATGGCGTCAGCACATCTGCTCAGCAGCACAGCCAAGAAGGAACAGAGAGGAATGAGGATAGAGGGGGGAGTGGTTCTCTTTCCTGACTTGTAAATTACCATATCAAAGTAAAGCTTATCCCCCTGTAAGAAAGATCTACATGAACTTGATCACATGACCCCTGGTCACCATGCTAGTTTGATGACAGAATGTCACCACAGGAATGATTATACTTACCAGAAAAAATGCAGTAAACTGTTGCTGTTCTGGTGACTATAGTGTCCCTTTAAGGGAAACTCATCGGGCAAAGAATCTTTTGCAGTCTCAGGCCTTAAGACTTAGACATTTATACAGATCATCATACTCTCGCTTTAGAAGGCCTGGTTGAAGCAGGGAATGAGTCTCCATTCCATATGCTTGGATTTAACAGATCTTAAAATTTAGTGTCATTGTTTTTAACCAGTTTATCATACAGTTTGGTCAATGTATCAGTCTGCACCTTCTGCTAATCATGATTACAGATTTCCTGCTTTGATGTAGATTAGATATTAGATCTAGATATGATTTTGTATATGACATTAATTTAGTTCTAGAAGTTCTGGTCTTGGCCCAGGAGTAATTCCCTTTTCCATATAACAGCTAATCACACTTACAATGCTGCTCTGCCTTTTGATACATAAGACAGATTTGGATGGCAATGTGTTTTATTCTAGTTTAGGAAATCATTTCACATCTCATATTGTGAATTCTTTGAAAGAATAGGAGTTCACATCTACAAGACAATTGTGAAGAATATATTTTTCAATATCCTCACCAACCATATACAACTCTAGGAAGGTGTGTACATAGGATTATGTTGATTCTTACTCAAGTATTTCAGATAATTATGCTTTATTTATTTTTTAGCTCTATTCAGGATACCTTTCAAAATAGATGTCTTCCAAAGGTGTGTTAGAGAGCAATCCCTGATTTTTAATAGTACCCTGTTTTAAATACTACATCTTTTAAGAGATGAGATCAAGGAAGGAGGAAGAACATTCCATATAATTGTATGTGATTAATCAAATGACATACTTCTGTTTAGAATGTTTATTGTAAAGTAAATAACGGTTTTCAGTTCTTTGATTCTGACAGTAAAGATGGTTGACGCATATCACACTCAGCTGTGTGCTTTCATTAATCATGACATTTCTACATTATTAAATTCTTGCTGAATATCCAGCATTTTGATTCATTATTGAACTTATTCTCTATTTCCTACTACCCTTTCAATTATACCCAAGGCACAAAAAGATATTCCAAGCTTCCAAGCTTAAGATAAGTGTATTTTTTATTTATCTAAGTTTTCTTTGTGATTTAGTAAACATAATAAATACAGATGCAAATGTGATGCTAATGATACAAAGAGTAAGAAAAATGTTCCTCAAGAAACAAAAGTTACTATCCCTTTTGGATAGCAATATATAAATATCTGCAATGGAAAAATAGACAAAACATAGGCTCCATTACTCATTTCCACTCCTTCCAACTACAATGAACTTTTATTTTAAATGTTCAGAGGACATTTTTGATATTTTAGTTCTAATATATATGTAGTGATATTGATACACAATTCTAGAAAAATAAAAACATGAAAAAATGGGCAATGGGAGCAATGATATTCCAATGGTGTGTCATTTATTCACACTGTTAAATCAAATGTAACAATGAAAATCAAATCAATATCTGCGTTCTACAGCGGTGTTATGAAACCAGACTTGGTGAAACACTTAAAATGAATATTTGAAAATCTATATCCTTTAAAACAAGACAAATTAATGACTACATGAACATTTGTAGCATGGACGAGTGTGGTTGTTTTTGTTCTTCTTTTCTCCTTCAAAATAATAAAGACTAAACAAAATTTAAAAACCACAAACAGAAAGGTGTCTCTCATAAAAATATACATTACTGAAATTTACAGTGTAAACAGATCCACTTTGTTTCCATAAATGGACCACAATGTATAAAAAGACCCATTTTGTAGCATTCTTTATCCCCTGCTGTGCACAACCACATACTGAAATGCTAAAGACTTGCCTGCATAAATAACATAAGCTAAGCGCTGCACACTATTTGGTTTGTTTGTAGTAATTAACCGAGTGTCAGTTTTCTCATACGTGTAAGCTACGTCTCCCTCTAGTGCCGAGTGATACACGTAGCCTTGGCTCTCTTGCTTTATAATGTTCATTGAAGTCCAATCTAAAGCTCAAAAACCGTAGGCTTTCATCTGTACTTGTGGTAAGCAAAATCAAAAACTGTTGAACAATACCCTGAAACACACAAAATGTAACATTGAAGAATTAGATCAGTAAAAAAAACAAAAAGACGAACATTAAACAGAATAATGGTTGGGTTTTTAAAGCGGTTACTTTTCTCAACGTCACCAACAGCAGCTCTCTGATGGAAGTTTAGGGTAAGGCTCTCTAATAATGTCTAAAGTGATTGACTACCTGAGTGAAAGACTGGCTTTGTGGCTATACTGTAGGTGTGAACCAACACCTAGTCAACATATTAACAACAGGTGAATTTCAATTGTAATTGGTATGGAGATGCAGGATGTTGTACGTATCAGGCAAATTAGAATAGCATTTTTGCCTTTAATAGAAAATCAGCAGCTGTCTTCAAATAATTAACATATACCAGTAACGTTTAAGAAAATTTGTACAAAATTAAGGTACATAACATTTCATCTAGTGTAATTGCTGGCAAATGTTTACATTTTATACTAGATATCTATATAAAGCTATGGCTCTTACCTCACATATTACTCAATTCCTGGCATAGAGATTTAAAAGTTTTCTCTATCACAAGGCAGGGGCAGGAATAGGTTTTACATTAAATTAACCCGGGATTATGGTAGTGCTGTTGAAGTTGTAGAGGAGCTAGGTAATTAACATTAATTAAGCAATGACATATACAATGTAGCACTATCAATAAAATGCATTAGGAGATTGTTGACATTGCAGTGATATGAATACATTTTCAATATTAATAGCAGTTATACTAGTGCATAAACCAATGTTGCAAGATTTATAATGTTGATGTCAATCTGAATGTTAGGGCTCCTTTAATATGTTTGTGACAGAGATTAGGTAAAGTTACACTGTCAGGCAGCAGCTGTTATTTGCAGCCGCCACCATTAATTCAATTCAGGAGGGGGCTAAATGAAAAATGGCAGCAGCTGTTATTCAGGAACATACCTTTAATTTATCTTGGGCAGACTGAAACATGTATGAACAAAACACTGACTGCCTGATATTATGGGTCCCCATATTGCAGTGTGGTCATCAAACCATGCATTATGGGAAACAAATAAATATTATATCACCATACATGCTATTCAAGTGTCAAAAAGATGATTGGTGGAGAAAAACAATACTTTAAATAATAGTAAATAACTAAATATTGGTAATAAAAAATAAAAATAAAAATGTAAGGACATCAAGTTATTAGTAATGCCAGTCACCTGGACCATGTCTGCATCCAAAGACGCATTTGTTAACTTAATAGCCTTCTATATATTAATGGATTACTTTGTGGAAAAGATTTGCAAGATTGGCAAAGTGTCGTCTATGTGTACAAAAAAAAATGGGGCAGCAGGAAGTAACATGTACAACTTGAAATGGGTTTTTGTTTTAAAGCAATAATATTCTTAACCATGCATACTAATTTATACTGTTTAACCCCTTAAGGACCAAACTTCTGGAATAAAAGGGAATCATGACGTGTCAGGCACGTCATGTGTCTTTAAGGGGTTAAAGCTGGCAAAAAAAAAAAAAAAAAGGATCTGAAGTAACGTGTGTTCAAAGATCAATTCAATTGTTGCCTGCATAATTTTACTGACTTGGTCTCCATGAAGATTATATAACACGATTTATTTATAAAATATTTTACCAGGAAAGATACATTGAGATTTCTCTTGTTTTCAAGTATGTCCTGGGTCCACACAATATTGCATTGATACAATAGGGTACAATAAAATACAAAAACAATATTAATAAATAATATATACAAAATTTTACATAGAACAGGTAAGAAACATATAATCAACTATTACACGTGCATTTTGTTTTGAGGTATGTAGAGAGGGATCTCTTAACCCCTTAACGCCGTTACTGTGTTTTATGCCGTCGCGGCTTTAAAGGGCTTTAAAGCCGTTGCGGCGGCATAGAACGCCGTAACGGCTTGCAGCCCCAGGAGCAGAGGTGTACTCACCTCCGCCGCGATCCTCTTCTGGGGGGCTGTCTGAGAGCCCAGGCAGCCCCCCTCCGGCAAATGAGGCCCCCGGGGGCCATGTGATCGCTCTCAAAGAGCGATCACATGGCCCCCTATAGCTGGCTATGGATCTGCCAGCAGGGGGACTGTCTAAAATATTAGACAGTCCCCCTGCTGGTAGGTAGTGTAAAAAAAAAAAATATTAAAATGTTATAAAATAAATGAAATGCCTTTTTATATATATATATATATATATATATGTATATATATTATATATATAATATATATACATATTATATATATGTAACGTCATACGTAATGTATTTTAATATTAGTATATATATTAATATTAAAATACACTTAGAATGACGTTACATATATATAATATGTATATATATTATATATATAATAGATCTACATATATTATATATATATATATACGCATAATTACAATAATAAATAAATAAAATAATTAAATAAATAAATAAAATATTGAAACAAAATATAAAATAAATTATATATTCATATGTAATTTCATTCTAACTGTATTTTGTTATTAATATATATATATTGGAAACAGAATACACTTAGAATGACATTCTATATATATCTATCTATATATAAAATACAAATAACCGCAAATATATATATATATAGAGATAAATACATATAATTACATAAAAGATTACATTAGTATACACGTAGAATTTATATACCTATAAATGCATATATATTAAAATTCTACGTGTATATTTAAGTAATTTTTTAACATAATTATGTCATTTGATTAATTAAAATTTGATTGACATGCCTGACAACACAGGGAGAAAGTGCAGAGAATTTAATTTGCAAGCACTATATTAGACCCTGTAACTCTCCAAGACACCATAAAACCTGTACATAGGGGGTACTGTTTTACTCGGGAGACTTCGCTGAACTCAAATATTAGTGTTTAAAACTGGTAAATTGTATTACAACGATGATATTTTAAGTAAAAGTGACGTTTTTTGAATTTTTTACAAACAAACGGCACTTTTATGGACTATATTATTGTTGTAATATGTTTTACTGTTTTAAAACACTAATATTTGTGTTTAGTGAAATCTCCCGAGAATAACAGTACCCCACATGTACAGGTTTTATGGTGTTTTGGAAAGTTAGAGAGTCACATATAAGGCTTGCATTTCATTTTTTTGACATTGAAATCTGCCAGATTAGTTATGTTGCCTTTGAGACCGTATGGTAGCCCAGGAATAAGAATTACCCCCATGATGGCATACCATTTGCAAAAGTAGACAACCCAAGGTATTGCAAATGGGGTATGTCCAGTCATTTTTAGTAGCCACTTAGTCACAAACACTGGCCAAATATTAGTTTTTTGCTTTTTTCACACAAAAACAAATATGAACGCTAACTTTGGCCAGTGTTTGTGACTAAGTGGCTACTAAAAAAAACTAAACATACCCCACGTTCAATACCTTGGGTTGTCTACTTTTTCAAATGGTATGCCATTATGGGGGTAATTCTCATTCCTGGGCTACCACACCGTCTCAAAGGTAACATTACTAATCTGGCAAATTTCAATTTGAAAATGGAACGTTCTATATTTGACCCTGTAACTTTCCAAAACACCATAAAACCTGTTAATGGGGGGTACTGTTGTACTCGTGAGACATCGCTGATTACAAATATGTGCATTTTGTTGCCGTAAAACCTAACAGTATTATGACATTTACAGCTAAAATGTGAGGCGGAACTACAAATTTAAAAAAAAAATTAAAATTTCTCACAGTTTTTTTTAATTTTATTCATAATAAATTGTTTCAAATACAAATATTTTATATGAAATGAAAGCCCTGTTTCTCCTGAACAAAATGATATATAATAAGTATGGGTGCATTTAATATGAAAGAGGGGAACTACGGGTGAACAGACATATAGCGTAAATTCCAGTTTTTGTTTACGTTTTGTTTTGATCAGAACGTGTACTATTGACTCCGTCCTGAAGGGGTTAAAGGACTTTAGGCTTGGGGAAGATTTGAAAATCAGCGAGAGTTCGTTCCATAATTGCGGTGCTCTGTAGGAAAAGGAGGATCGGGGCGCTTTCTTTTTGTATTAGTAGTGTCACCACTTTTATGGATAGGTACTACTGTTGCAGTCTTCCAAAGTTTGGGTATGTATCCAGACACCAAGGATTCGTTAATTAGGGGTTTGAATTGAATTTCGTGTGTGTAAACAATATGATCCATTATTTTATTTATTTTTATCAGTCACTGATTTTTTTATTTTATTTTTAAAAAGCAACACCGGTTGCTGATTTTATATATCTTAAAGCTATAATGCAAGGATGCCTTTATTCTAGCTGTTCGCTTACTATTGGTTGTGCTCAACATATACAATTTTTTTTTTTTTTTAGAAATTCTACTTTAACACATAGTTTGATCTAAATAAAAATGTTAGCTAAATGATTTCTGCTGAAAATGAATGTAAATTTGCAACACAAGCCTTCCAGTTGGACTTTAAAGTGGCACTATCATGGCTGCAACGTATTGTCGTCCCAGCTCCATCCATGAGTGGCGTGTGAGGGAGGACTTTGTCTTAAGTTTTAAAGAAAACTAGATCAGAAAGGAAGAAATGAAGAACATATCCCAAGAGAGACACAGAAGAGGAAGCGATTGGGAAAAGGTAAGTTCGGCATGACAGTAAAATTAAGTATTAAAAAAGTATGACCGGTAAATTAAGCTCATTGTTCAAGAAAGGACAGCTTTTACAGCCAGGACTACAGGATGTTAGCAAATGATGCACAGGTAATTTTAGAGTCACATTTTGCTATTCAGGAACTTTAAAAAAAAAGTCCAAAGTGTATTTTAGAAAACACTAGATAAACCAGAACAGCTCATTGTACTGGTTATGGTGCAAAATAGGCTTTTTGGGTGCAGCCCAAACTATTTCAGTGATTTGACAAAAAAGTCTCCAGGCACATGAGGCCCATATCTTTCATAAGAGATAATGAAACATACAATTACCTCATTATTCAAACAATGTAAATGTAAATAACAAGATGTGAAAGCTGGGCTATGGTATCAAAAGGCTATCACTACTATACACATTTGGACAGATAATAAGGAAGTGAAATTCCTCATTATTTTGGCAAAGGAGATTAAGGTTGGGCTTTGTAAACTACTCTAAATGGTTTGACAAGACTTCGTTTCGCATTAACTGCTACAATGAGCTGTATTCCAAGTAAGAACGGAAATCATTTTCCTGTGAGCGGTAAACATTTTACACAGATTTCTCTTTGAAAGACAATTCAACAATTTTTAGACTAAAAGTATGATACAGGCCATACCTGATAGAAATGAGTGAGAATCCTCAACTGTGAACGCATTTTCGGTATTGATTCTTGAAATTCCAGAACCCTTTTGTTTTCTTCCTCTTCTTCTGCCTCTGTGACCCCCCACTCTCCCTTTAAAATGTAATGAACACTTATATGAATATTCTAACAGTTTATGTGTAAATCAGTTGCTAATATAGTATCCTTTTAAAATGGAATATTCAATTATTTCTGATAATCTCTACTTATACAAAAACACATTTTAGGTGACTGGCCATGTCAGCTTAGTGCAAGGTGATTTTATTCACCATTCTTCCTGCACCACGTGGGTCTGTCACGGCTGGCCCCTTCCAATGCTCCACTCCCTTGGCAGAGTACAACAACAACAACTTGGCTATTCTCTGAAAAGGTAATGTTTACATTGAAAAGACTGCAGGGACATATAATACCCACCAGAACAACTACGATAGGTTGTAGTTGTTCTGGTGACTAGAGCAATTGGTACAGAACCACAAATGGCAATTTGTGCAATGGGTAACTGAAACACAAGTGGAACATAAAAAACATGCAGTACACACTGCTCTTTATCACTAGTCTGTTACACAAAATCATACCTCTGACTCTCGTTCTTTTTTTCGTTCTTCAAATTGTAATCTCCGCTGTAATTCCCCCAGGGCAGCCCTATACAGAGCATCCTGAGCATTCTGAAATTCAATTATCTGATCAAAGACAGCACGAAGTTGATTTAGGAGAGCCTGGAAACAAATAAAGAGTTTTCACTAGACAACCTAAAATGACTACCTATGTACCTATTACAGTGAAGACGATCTATTCTGGACAGCATGCACATTTTATAACAGGCTGAAAAAATGAATGTATACACATAAATGATATAGTAACCAGTTCGTAAATATGGTCTTGGCACAAAATGAGAAATGGGTGCCAAGGTATTACCCAAACAGAAAACATAATGGATCAATACAAGCCAAACTTATATTAAAGAATACCAAAACTGTTCCCCAAAATATGGTCACTTATGTTGAAAAGAGGCAGACAAAATGTCCCATTGGGATACCCAACATTTGAACCTGCTTTACTGTGTTATTTTATACAAATGAAAATTCAGGCATCAAAGTCTCTTTAAAGGACATTTACTGCCATGTCCTGATTTGAGCAGAGTGCAATTCAGAATTGTATATATTTAGTTTTGTTTTCATCAAACTAGATTGGTTATGCATAGTTTTCTGTTCAATTCTTTTATTGTTGGCATTTTTACCTCTTTACACACATATCATCTGGATATTGTGTTGCTGTTCCTTAGGCATCTGTTCACACATCCAGCTAATAGAAACTTAATTTCCACCTCTCCTTGCAAGTTCAAGACCACAGTGCACAAAGCCAGCTAACAGAACATACAGAGAAACATCATATACACCTCCCCGTGCAAATTCAAGACCACAGGCCAAAAAGCTAGCTAAAAGAACATACAGGCTCCATTCCCACCTCTCCTTGCAAGTTCCAGACCTCAGTCTAAAAACCCAGTTCAAAGAACATACAGGCTCAATTTCCACCTATATCTGCAAGTTCAAGACCTCCGTCAACATACCCAGCTAAGTGAAACATAATTTCCACTCAGATCTAGCCCCCTCCTCCCGCCAAGCTTCTTTCCTTCTAAATTTGTAGCATGCTTCTCCACAAACATGATTCTCTTTACAGGTTTCCAGTAGCTGGAATTTCCATTTAATTCTCTCTGACCATCATCTTCAAATTCACCCAGCTACCTCTTATCTCAACTACCTATTTTAACCTTCAGATTGTAAGCATAAACCATCTAGCTAAGGACTTTGTATAAAAGAGTTTTAGTGCCTAGATATTGGCTCACAGGCAGGGCCCTCTTAAGCTTTCGTCTGTGTCTATGTATATTGTACTGTTAATTTTCCCAATTGTACTGCTTTGTGGAATATGTTGGTTGTTTATAAATCATAGTGATAATAGTAATAACACAAACCAGAAACAACTCCCTATTACAAATATAAAAACAAAAAAAACACCATTCTTCCAGTGCAACTAGAAGTAGAGGAATATATAAATATAAGGAATATAAGAAAAGCAGTCCATATATTTACACAACATTTTATCAAAATCGCTATCCAAATATTAGTTTGCAGATTTACATGTGATCACTTACTCTTGATTCACCATCTAGGAGACACCTGGATATTATAGTATCTAGGAAAACTTCATGTGCTGCAATTATGTGGTCCAAATCTTGTGCTTGCTGCACCTTGTTCCAGAGCTCATCCCAAGAACATTCCAGGACCTAAACAAAAACCACCACAGTTGTAAAAATGCATTAGGACAAAAGATCAGACCAGTAGTTTGCAGTAATGTTATGAAGGGTATAAATACACAGCAAACAGTGCAATGTATAAGAAATATACCTCAAATGTGATATAATATTGCATTTGATGAATGAAATGGACCATTTCTGAAGCCAGAACGTGACACTGATGAAGCACCCCAGAGAGCTCTGCAATAAAAATAAAGTATCAAAATAAGATTAGAGTGTATACATGGGAAATCGTATATTTCAACATTAAAACATAATTACTCTGGAAATATAAGATGGCAGGGATCACTTATTACTTAAGAGCAAGACTTTTTTTTTACAATCATAGCCCATTTAAAAGGGTCTGTATAATCACTGCAATAACCATTTCATGTATCAAATTTAAAATGACTGTAGATTAGGTACCTATACATAGGACTTTGAGATACTGAACAATTCTTGTAAGAATTAACACTTTCTTAATGTGTTTTATATGGTACTTAATTAAGCACTTTGCAGGATTTACTCACTCAATTAAGCACTCTAGAGGATTTGCCTAAGTAATTCAAACAGTTATAGGATTTGGTGGCACTGAAAAAAGAGATTTATATTCTCTTTTCAGTTTGCACCCACGTCTGTTTCCTTCCATGACCTCTTCAAATCACCACAAAAACATTTCCAGTAAAATGTATTTTATCATGCGACAGCAAATCGGAATACATATAACAAAATGTGAATAAGGGGTGTAGGGCCCTAACTGAAATTATACATTAATGAATATTGCTTATTAAATATTCTAGCAATGAAAAAAAAAAAACAGGAAAGGAACTTTCCTGAAAGAAAAATAATCCAAAAGTATCCTATACACATTGTAATACCTGCAGATTGACTAGTATTATAAGTAGGGGAGGTAAAACAAATTAACCAGTAGATATAATAATAATAATAATAATAATAATAATAGGATAAGATATTTGCAGGTACTACCCAATAAGCTTGCTTTCAGGTGCGATCATGAGCTCTATTAACAATACAATTGATGCTCAGGTTCACGGCAAGATTCTGGTCAGGACAATTAAAAAAAAAAAAAAAGCGCATGCCAATTAGGATTGACAATAATTGCAGTGCAAACAGACCAGACTGGCAACACTCCTATCAGATAAGTAAGGAAAAGTCTGGAAATAGGACAGTCATCCTCTATCAATACAGGCAGTAGTTGGTTAGGATGCCAAGAATTAATTGTGCTGTCCCACAATAGGGAATCAAAGTGTTTTTAAATGGTAAGATACTTACCCGAGTCTTCGTGGTGCCCTGTGGACCATCGGTCCAGGATATCGCTAAAGCGGATATTCTCATTTTCACCTAGCAATATCAGTTTTCCATCTAATTGGCCCCTTTAAGTAAACTAAATCGAGCTTAAGGCAGAACAGCAGAAAAAAAATAAAAAGCACCTGCAAAATTCAGCTTTAAATAGGCAAGCTCTCATTGCATAAGTGAGATTGAAAATGTTGCCAAACCCTGTATTATGCAATTTTGGTTCCAAATCACTGCAATCACAATGCAACCTTAAGCCCTTCAGGACCGTCAGCGGTAAAACGTGCGTTTGGACCGCTGACGGCCCTGAACCGTCATAGCGAAAAACGGGCTGCGGGAAGCGATCAAAGATCGCTCCAGCCGATATACCGCTGTAACTATCTGCCAGACATCCCAGGCAGATAGTAACAGCCAATAGGGGCGTGTGAGCGATCCGCGATCGCTCACAATTGGCTGCTGTCAAAGTAGGTGTTACAAACAATCACTTTGACAGTGATCTCTGCTCCTCTCTCCTCTGTAGCGTTTTGTGAGGCAAGAGAGACAGAGATCATGATAGTTTGTTGCAGCAGAAGTGTTCCAGCGCTTTATACAGTATCTAAAGTGAATTAAAAAAAATCCCTTTTAACCCCTTCCCTGCCAGATCTGTTACAGCAGTGCATTTGTACTGTCTGTATTTTTCTTTTGTCCTTAAAGGGTTAAATTTGTTTTAAAAATCTGTATCTTGGTCTGTCTTAGTCAGTCAGTTTCCTTCCCCCAAATCTCCATTAGATTTTTGTGACAGGAGTTAGTTTAGGGATTGCTGTTTAGTCTGTTTTAGTTTAAAAAAAAAAAAGTATACACTTATTTTGTGTATTTGTAATTTGTTTTAGTCGTGTATAAAACATGCAGCGTATGTATAACTTGCAGGAGGCATATGCCTTCTTGGCATCAGACTGACGCCACTGACACTGCGTCAGATTTTGAACCAGGTAAGTTTTCTGACACGTCTAGTCAAGACATGTCATCTGTGTGTGAGCCGGCTGAAGAAAGAAACAGCGCTTCCTCTGCTACGCCGAATGTGGAGGAGGACTGGGTACCTCCACAGTTAGCCGAGCCCAACGCCCCCCCTTTTAGTGCCAACGCAGGCATTAATGTTAATGTGGATGGCTTCTCCCAAATGCAGTATGTGGAACTATTTTTAGGGGATACCATCTGGGAGGAGATTGCTTCCCAGACTAACTTGTATGCTACCCAATTTATTGATAAAAATCCAGGTAGCATGACTGGCATTCCACAGATGTCCCAGAGCTTAAATTCTGGGCTCTTACAATGCTCATGGGGATTATAAAGAAGCCATCGATTCGCTCATACTAGAGCACCAATCCAATAATGTCTAGTCCAGTATTCTCCCAAACCATGCCTATAACCAGATATGAGTTACTGCTGAGATTTTTACATTTCAGTGACAATACCTTCTGTCACCCTAAAGATCACGCCCAATGCGATAGGTTTCATAAAATACGCCCACTGCTAGACCATTTTAAGTAAAAATTTTCGGATATCTATACCCCCCAACAAAATGTATCCATAGATGAATCGCTAACGAAATACAAAGGGAGATTAGGGTTCAGACAATACATCCCCTCAAAGCGCTCTAGGTATGGCATAAAACTGTACAAACAGTGCGAGTTGGGACCTACTTGTATGGGACCTACTAAACCCCTTGTTTAATAAAGGTTACCACCTTTATGTGCATCATTTTTATAGTAGTGTCCGTCTGTTTAAAACACTTTATGGTTTACAGACACTGGCCTGCGGCACTGCCAAAAAAAATTCCAAAGACTTTCCACGATCTCTCATAGAGGCAAAATTAAAAAAAAGGCGAATGTAAAGCACTTCGCAAAGCTGAAGTGCTTGCACTAAAATTTAGGGACAGGAAAGATGTCAACATGCTAACCACCATGCATGACGAACGCATGTCAGACGTCTCTGTGCGGGACAGAGTAGAGTCAAAACCGGTTTGCATCAGGGCGTAAAATAAGTACATGGGGGGGTGTTGATTTGGCTGATCAGCTGATGCAGCCATATCTTATTTTCGAAAAACCAAAGCATGGTATAAAAAGGTGGCTGATGCAAATAGCAACCCACAACTAATTTTTGCTTTTTCAAAAAAAATTATCCAGGGAAAACCACCTCTCTCAAATTTCAGTTGAAAATCATTTCTTTAACAATTTATGGAGATGGACAAGTTCCAACAACGGTGCAAGCTGAGTCCAGACATTTTATCTTTAAGTTACCGCCAACTGCTAGAAAAAAATAAATAAAAAATAAAATAAAAACAGAAACGTTGCCGGGTCTGTTTTAAAAACGGGAAAAGGACAGACACCCCTTTTCACTGTCCTGATTGCCCTTCGAAACCAGGACTGTGTGTAGGAACATGTTTCAAACTGTACCACACAGAACAGTTGTAAGAAGTGTTCCTGAATTTTTAGTTTCTTTGGAAAGCAGTTATTTTTTGTTAGTCAGTTTCCTTCCCCCAAATCTCCAGTTAGATTATATTTGCAGGAGTCAGTTTAAAGAGTGCTGCTATATGTACATTTGCTACATGCACATTTGATCTAACAAGTTTTTTGGCAGTAACACATAACCAGCTGGCCAAAACCAGATGACGTGTGCATAAAAACCAGAATAAAAAAAAATTACCACTAAACTTTCTCTGTTTTTGGGGGGGGGGGGGGGGCAAAATGGTTGGGGAAAAGAAGTCAAAACACCCCATCTTCTATAACCTTTGATGTCTAATTTATAAAAATATATACTATATATACAGTCATGATGGTAACATTAACTGGGGGGTGCAAAAATATATCAAACTGAAGATAGACCATGCATACATATATATCAAGTTGAAAAACTGACATGTACAAGTTCTGATTGTTGCCTTTTGGCCCCCAAACAACCCAGCAACCCTATACGTGGGGGGTATCACTGTACTCGGGAGATGTTGCTGAACATATTGGGGTGTTTGGCAGCGACACATAACAGGATCGGTTAAATTCATGCCTAAAGTACAATGTGTGTGACAAAGAAACAAAAAAAAGATTACTACCCAAAAGTTTGACAAAGGCTGGTGGTAGAATTCAGTGCATGAAAAGTGTTACAATACCACCATTTAAAATACCCTGGGTTGTCTACTTTTCAAAAATATATGGTTTGATGGGGTAAAATACATTGGCTCAAATGGGACATGGGCGCAGGTTGATTACATGTCAAAATTCCAAGTTGGGAAACTGATAAGCGCACCTGCCAAATGTGGCCTTTTAGCCACCAAACAACCCGACACACCTATACATGGGGGGTATCCCTGTTCTCGGAAGATGTTGCTGAACACATATTGGGGTGTTGTTTGGCAGTGACACCTAACAGAATCTGTGAATTTATACCTGAATCGCAATGTATGTGAAAACAATAAAACAATAAACTACCTATGCAAAGTTTGGCAAAGGTCTGAGGTAAAATGGCTGCATAGAAAGTATCAAAATATTCTTAGATGAATACCCTGGGTTATCAAGTTTAAGAAAAATATATACATGTGGGGTGTTTTTTTGAGATTTATTACATAACAGTGTTACAATGTCACTATTGATACATTTGAAAAACGTACATTTTGAAACAGCAATTTCCTACTTTAGCCCTATAACTTGCAAATAAAAGCAAAAAAAACACAAACATTGGGTGTTTTTAAACTCAGGACAAAATTTTGAATCTATTTAGCAGTTTGTTTCATTCGATTTTGTAGATCAGTAAAATAATTTTTAAGTAAAAGTCAAAAATTGTGTGTTTTTTTTTCCACCATATTTTATTATTATTTTTTTAATTAAATTATATGACATGACAAAAATAATAGTATGTAAAGAAAACCCTTTTTGTCCAGAAAAAAACAATATATAATTTGTATCGGAACAGAGAGCGGAAAATTACAGCTAAACACAAACACCACAAAAGTGTTAAAATAGCTCTGGTCCTTAACATACAAACATCGCAAAAACAGTCCGGCCCTGAAGGGGTTAATATGGTGCAGTCACATTGTTTATAGCACAGCCATGCATTTTGAGATTTGCAAAGGGTTTGGAGATTTTAGCATGCTGCACTTTAGCATGCTGCATTGCGGCTTGGGGAGTATAATATTAGTTTTAACAAAATTATTGGACAAATGTCTGTTTATCGTTTCTGACAAGTCCAGTTAAGTGATAGTAAAAACACCAAATGTGATGCCCCTAACCTAGCTCTTCTAAACAGAGATTACAAAATTGCACCCTGGACTGCCTACTGTAGGGCAGGCAAAAAGCATTATGCACAACATCTGCTCAAGATCCCAAGGTCTGCTCGCAATATGATACAACATTCTGCTAATATAGTATATTTCCCCCCCCCCCCCCCCCTTTCACTTGCCTTGTTCCCCGTGAACCTGAAGTGCATTACATTTTAAATCCAAAGATTACAGTTAAAATGTTTATTAAAAAAAAAAAAAAAAAAAAAAAGTACTATCAATGCATTCCACATATCCTGCTGTGCCTTAAAATACATTGTTGTCCAAACTACCTAATGCACCTTGCATTTATTTTATTTTTTTCCCCAGAATTCTCAATAATAACAGTTATAAGTAAAAATGCAGAATGGTCAAAAACAAATACATCCATTTAGCATCAAGCACAATGAATGTTTTTGTTTCCCCTTCCAATTATTAAATGGAAAATATGCATCAGCTCAGGTTACATTGAATGCAATGAAGCTCCTAAAAGAACAAACCATACCAATTTCTCTAGTCACTATCTCCGTTCTCTCAGTTATTTATAATTGCACAGCGTGGTAAACATTTTTGCTTCTATACACCCGACCCTTAATTTAATACATTACAGAGGGAACATAATGTTTCTCTTTGCTTGTGTCTACTATACTATAAGTTCTCATCTCCTCAATTTTCTGTGAATGAAAGCGTGCTGCGTATAGTTTAATTCATTAAAGCAGGATCACTAATATCAGCTTGGGTAGTATTGTCATTCATGTTTTCTGACAAATGGAAGTGCCAAGGAGGAATAAAATACTTGATTGGTTATGCTCTGAAATCCCTTAAAAAATAATGGGATGGATTGATGACATTTGTTAGCAACATCCTAGCATGAGAAGTTTGAATTTGTTTGAAAAGCATGAACTCCCAAACAATTTTTCAACCCATTGTATAATCAGGCACATTTCAATGTGAAAAAAAGGAAACTCAAGCCTTATATTTGACTCAGTAACTTTTGAAAACACCATAAAACCTGTACATGGGGGGGTTACGGTTATACTCAGGAGACTACACCGAACACAAATATTAGGGTTTCAAAATAGAAAAGTGTATCACAACAATTATATAGTCAGTGGAAGTACCGTTTGTGTGTGAAAAATGAAAAAAAAAATGCATTTTTACTGACTATATCGTTGTGATATTTTTTTTTTTTTGTAAATATGTTTTTATTTAGTATTTTCAGTTTCAAATTGTTCCAGTAAACATAGTATTGTATAGACATGCAGTAGGTGGTGACACGCAGGTCGCCGTATGGCACTTGTGTAAGCAGTATTCAAGCAAGTAGGTAGAGGTGACTCGCAGGTCACGTCACGGCTTTATGGGAGAAATGTATGAGCAAACAAGTAATGGTGACTCGCAGGTCACAGCATAGTATTTCTGGAAGCATTTTATGGACATGTAATCGAGGTAGGTGCATAGATCACTACATAGTATGCGTATAGTTTCTCCACCTGCACAGTTCAGCCTCGGCCCAGGGGAACGAGCGCAGCCCGAGCGGCGGCGGCTCTGGTCAGGGCACTCTAGGTTTGTATTGCATCTTATGTATGCCGGCCTCCCCGGCTGCGCCCGTCCCCATGCGCCGAGTGGGTTTCGTGTACCATGTCCGTTCGCATGGCTGTGGTGTGACGGTCAGGTATCCCTCCTGTGAGGTGGTCTGGTGTCGTGGCAGAGTGTTCTATCGGTCACAGTGGGGTCCGGTAGGACGTCCAACTCCCGTGATCAAGGGTCTGTTCGTGGAGGTGCAATTACTGTGGTCTCCCCTTGGGGAAGTGAGTATCGTCGCAGGAGCTGTTCATGTCCGCTCTGTTGTCGCTCCGGCTGTGAGCCATGCTAATGGTCAGTGTGTGTGTGCCAGAGGGTAGGGGGGAATCGGGAATGACTTGTCAGGGAGGGTGGGGGAATGGTGCGTCTGCGTCCAAGTCCCTTCTGTCTGAGTCCGTCCTGTGGTTGTCCGGTCTTTTCGTCCCCTCAGTGTGTCATTATGGGTCGTATCGAAGTCTGGTCTCAAAGTCTGCCCTTGTGGTGGTCAGTATCCATTGGGTCCATATTTTCATGTACCTGGTCGTTGCGTTGGATGTAGTCATAATGAGTTCCTCTATGGCCCTAAGCTCCTCCATTTGGGAGAACCAAGATGTTAGCGGAGGTGTCATTTGCCGTTTCCAGAATTGGGGTATTACCTGCTTGGCAATATTTAGGATTCTGATGGTCAGTGAGTGTTTGTAGCGTGTTCTCGGGGTCTGTGTGTGGTGAAGGAGCATGTGTTCTGGAAGGAAGGGGGGTGGTATGTCGGTGAAGGTTTTCAGGATGCTGTGTATGCCCCGCCAGAAGGGCTGCACCAGTTCACAATCCCACCAGAGGTGGAGTGCAGTGCCGGTCTCCCTGTTGCACCTCCAACAGAGGTCTGTGTGTTCAGGGTCTATGGCATGCAGTACCATTGGGGTAAGGTACCAGTTCGTTAGCAGCTTAAACGCTGTCTCTTGGGTTTTGCTGAAGACTGAACAGTGGTGTGTCAAGTAACACATCTGTTCCCATTCTTCCTCCGTGAAAGTCTTCCCTAATGTTCGTTCCCATTTCCCCATGAATTTAGGAGTCTCCGCTGGTGTTTCCCTTTGTAGCAGGGCGTATATGTGTGAGATCCCGTGAGGTTGCGGGTCTGGCTCCATATATAGCCTCTCAAATGTGGTGGGGTCGCGCTTCCTTGCCATGCCCTCAGGGAGGGTGTGCACATAACTCCGAAGCTGTCTGTGTTTAAGGTGGTGTAAAAGGGTGGGGGCGGTCCCTTCCAGTAAGGTCGGGAGTGTCTTGCATTCCGTCCCCGCCAGAAGGTGATGTAGTCTGGGGACTTTATGTCTGATTAGGTCCCTGAACGCGTTGGGGTCAAGCCCCGGGGGGAAGCTGTTGTTGTGTGTGAGTGGGAGCAGGGGAGACGGGAATGGGGCCAGTCTACTTCTCTTCGCTACTCTCTCCCACACCCTCAGTGTTGCGGTCGTGTATGGCGTGCCCAGTCCTCCATAACCCCCTCTCCCCGTCCACGGGACAGTGGACAGTGGTGTCCCCGTGTCCGTTTCCTCCGCCTCCTTCCAGCGCTTGTGAACATTCTCTTTTGTCCACTCCATGACTCGTTGGAGATGACATGCGTCGTAGTACCGGGCGAAGTCCGGTATGGCTAAGCCCCCCCTATCTTTTGGCAATGTCAGTGTAGTTAGTTTGACCCTTGGCCGTTTGCGGTCCCATATGTATTTCCCGATGTCTTGTCTCAGGGTTCGGAAGAATGAGCTGGGGATGGTGACCGGTATGGCTTGCATAAGATATAGCAGGCGCGGGAGAAGGTTCATCTTTATAACTTGAACCCTGCCCAGCCATGAGATGTGCGGGTATGCCCATTCAGATAGGTCTTTCCGGAATCTGTCCAGTAGGGGTGTGAAGTTGTGTTTGAATAGGTCAGTGTCTTTCCTTGTTAACCAGGTGCCCAAGTACTGTATGCGGTGTTGTGCCCATTGGAAGGTATGGCTCTGTCGTAGAGGGGAGGCTCTATGTACCGATAGGTTCATGTTCAGGATGTAGGATTTTGCGTAATTGATCTTAAGGTTAGCAATCTCCCTAAAGGTATCAAAGGCCTTCAGGATATTCGGGAGTGAGACCTCCGGGTTGGAGACGAAAAAAAGGAGGTCGTCGGCATACGCCGCGATTTTGTGTTGCGTGTCTCCAGTTCCAATTCCCCTGATTGCCTCATTGTGTCGTATGTGCGTCAGGAAGGGTTCGAGCGTCAGCACGAAGAGCAGGGGGGACAGGGGGCATCCCTGCCGCGTTCCGTTGGTGATGGGGAAGGCGCTCGTCAGGGCTCCGTTCACTATGACGTGTGCGGTGGGCCCGTCGTACAACGCCCCGACCCACCCCCGGAAATGTGGGCCCAGTCCGATGTGTGTCAGTATGTGGAACATATATTGCCAGTCGACAGCAGCAGAACGCCCTCTGTCCCGCCATGTCGTCTGTGCATGAGCGTTAGCGCTCTGATCGTGTTATCTCTTGCTTCGCGTCCCCTGACAAAGCCTACCTGGTCTGGGTGTATGAGGGTGAGGATGTGTGTCTGGAGTCTTGTGGCTAGTATTTTAGCCAGCAGTTTGACATCGCAATTAATCAGTGAAATGGGCCTGTAGTTCCCACAGTGTTCCCTATCCTTGCCTTCCTTGGGGATGAGCGCGATGTGTGCTGTTAGCGACTGTTTCGGTAGGTGGTGGCCCTCCCTGAGTGCGTTTAAGGCCTCTAGAAGGGGTGAGTATAGTAGGTCTGCGAACGTAGTGTAGTATTTGAGAGGTAGCCCGTCTGGGCCGGGACTTTTGCCTTGTTTCATCATTTTAATGATGCGGGCCAGCTCTTCTATGGAGATCGGTTCGTCTAGCCTGTCCGCGATTTCCTGTGTCAGGGACGGGAGGGAATGTTCTGACAAATAGTCCTGTATTTTCGCATGCAGTACTTCCCCGGGTTTGTGTTGGTGGGGTCTGGGAAAGGCATATAGGTTCGCGTAGTAATCCCGTGTTATGTCAAGGATCTTGGAAGGCAGTTGGTGTAAGGTGCCCTTAGAGTCTCTCATCCTGTCAATATATGTCCCCTGTCGTCTTTTGGCTAGCATTCTAGCCAGTAGCTTTCCACTTTTGTTGCCGTGGAGCAGGAAGAAGGCCTTGTGTCCAAGTACGTCCCTGTGATGTTGTCTGTGTAGGAGGCCCGTCAGGTCGCGTCTAAGTTGCAGTAATGTCGCCTGATGTGTCGGTAGTTGTGCGGTTTTATTGAGTGTTTCCACCTTGTGTATTTCTGTTACTAGGTCTGCCATGCGACTATTGGTCTGTTTTTTGAGAGTGGACCCCTGGCGGATGAAGTGGCCGCGTATCACGCTTTTGTGTGCCTCCCATCTGATGGTAGGTGAGGTGTGGTCAGTAGTGTTCGTCTCAAAATATTCCTTGAGTGTGCCTGAGATTTCGGACGTAAAGTCGGGTCTGGTCAGTAGGTAGTCATTAAGTCGCCATTTGTTGTGGCGGGGCCTGAACATGGGTGAGGAGAGTGTCAGGGTCACCGGCGCGTGATCCGACTATGTCCGCACCCCGTGCTCCGCCGCGCTCGTGGTCGGTAGATTATAGTGAGAGGTGAAGATGTAATCTAGTCTGGTGTAGGTGTTGTGGACATGTGAAAAATATGTGTAATCCCTCTCGTCAGGGTGGTAGGCTCTCCAGCAATCTATCAGTTGAGATCGGGTCAGGAGGGTTTTGATTGCATTCAAGTGTTGCGACGGGACCCCCGACTTCCCGGTCGAGGAGTCCCACCTCGGGTTGAGCGCGACATTGAGGTCGCCCCCAACTATGAGGATCCCTTCCGAGAAGGGCTTAAGTATCCTAAGTGTGCGTGCCAGGAACCGGTATTGTCGAGTGTTTGGAGCATATACATTTGCGAATGTATAGGCCTGACCGGCTATCGTGCCCTTAAGGAAGAGGAATCTACCCTCTCTGTCTGTTAGCTGTCCCGTTACTACTAGTGGTATATTTTTCCCGATTAGAATAGCCGTCCCTCTGGACCTCCCCGCGTGGTAGTCACTATAATATCCAGTGGGATAATGTTGGTTCGTCAGTTTGGGCCTAGACCCTTCCCTGAAGTGCGTCTCCTGAATTAGCACTATCGAGGCTCTGTGGGTGTGGAAGTCTCGGAGCGCTCCTGAGCGCTTCTCCGGTTTATTAAGACCTCTGGCATTGATGGAGAGGACCGTGAGGCAGTCCGGCACAAGTGCCCTTGTGTCGGGGTGTGAGGGTGGCTGTGTCATTCCGTCCGTGGGTCTCAGTCCAGTCCAGGGGTCTGTGGTCGTCTGCGTCTGCTAGTTACGGGTCAGGTGGGGTATACAGGGAAGGAGGGGGGAGGGGAAAGGTGATGTGTGAAGTATATGAAGGTGTGTCCTCGCCTCTGTAAAGAGACGGTGAGGTGACAGCGACGGGGAACGGATTAGTCAGCGGCCACCTGTGGCCCGCTGATCCCGTTCACCTTGTCTTGGTCGCTGGGCCCTGTGGGGCAGAAGAAGGAAGTCGAGCGACTCCGGGTGGAACCAGTCCTCCCCGCGTCTGTGCGTCTGTCTGTGGTAGACAAGTGAGTACCTGATTGTGTAGGTCGGTTTGTAGGGTCCGTGTAGTTTCTCTGTCGGCTGTGTCAGCTACAGTCGGGTTCGTGTTAGCGTCCTCCTCGGTTGAAGTCGTAAGTATTTGGCTCCGGGTCTTAGCACTGGTCGCCGTCTGGGGTGCCTGTCTTGTGCATGTGGAGAAGAAGCAAATAACATAACAGTTACAGAAACACTTTCCATATAACTCTCTCAACATTAAACATCAAACAATAAACTGTGTTGTGGTGTACATCCGCCTGCTGCGTAATTCAATTCTTGTCATAGTTACGTACCTAACTAACGTGCCCTCTCCTCCCCCTCCCGCCACCCGTGTCCCAGCCCAATCGCCATTTTCCCAGCCCTCCCAAAAGAGGTTCCTTTTTCCCCCCTATGTTAGTTTTCTCCATGTTCGTGTCTCACCGCATGTGTGTGTTGAGGGAGCGGGAGTTCAGGCCGCTGTACAGTGTGGCTCTTTTCTCCAACCCTTAAGCTATATGTGAGTGAGACCCCCCGGTGGAGCTCGCCCCCTGCTCGTTTAAGTCATCACAGGGCGGACAGGGCTCCAGCGGTGGGTCCCAGTCCTAGTAGAGCTCCGCTGTCGTAACTGCACAGGGCCTAGTGGGCGCCTCTCTCCCCCCCCCCACCCCCCCACCCTCCCCAGCGGTCGTCAGATGGCTTTTGTGGATAGCTATGAGTGCCAGTTGTATAGGAGCGGGTGGCTACCTCAATGGAGCGAGTTCTGTTCCTTTTACTCCTTACGTAACCCCCCAGTGTCTGCCTCCCTCCAAGTGTCCGGGCCGGGTGGGTCCCCCCTGTATCCCTAATCTCCCCTTGCGTAGAGCAGTGTGTTTTAGTGAGATAGTCTAAGAACCCCCAGTGTCTCTGGGGGGACTAAGCCCCGTTCAGGGGAGTGAGTCCCGTCAGTTGGTACTTGCGGTTATATGCTGCAGCAGTCGGTGGTGTTCACTTAAACCGCCATCCCGGAGGGTCGGATGGCCTGTTGTCTAGTCCCTCTGCTCCTGGGCTGCTGTGGCCGAGGCCCTGGAGTCATCTGTAGCAGGGCGTAGAAAGCGAGAGGATCCGGCCATTGCAGGGTGACAGGTGGGAGGTGTAGTTCCAAAGCTAGGTCGCTCAGGTCTTCCGGATTTCGGATTGCAAAAGGCCCTTGCTGGGTAATGACTTGGAGTCCGGTCGGGAAAGACCACCTGTATCTGAGTCTGTGACTTTGAAGGAGTCTTGTGAGGGGCTTCATAGCCCGCCGGTAGGCCAGGGTGGCCGGTGAGAGGTCCGGGTATAATTGTAGTTCCACGCCATTTAGCTGCACTTTTTCAGTGTTGCGTGCTTTCTGTAGGATTTCTTCCTTCAGCTTGAAGTCGGCTAGGCAGCAGATGGTGTCTCTTGGAGGAGCCTCAGGAGGGCCCCTTGGTCTCAGGGCTCTGTGGGCTCTAACGAGCTCTATCTCGGAGTGCTCAGGGCGGCCCAGGATCTTGTTGAACAGGTTCATGAGGGTGTCAGCTATCGGCGTCGTCTGGTCAAGGTCTTCTGGGATGCCACGCACCCGAATGTTCTGGCGCCTGCCACGGTTGTCCAAATCTTCCATGTGCAGGGCCATTTGTCTCATTTGTGCCGTGTGGCGGCGTAATGCATCTGTGGTTGCAGATTGAGCAGAGGTTAAATGGTCAGCGTCTGCTTCTAGTTGGGCCACTTTGGTGTGTAGGCCCTGAATGTCCTCCCTGAGGGAGTGCAATTCAGCGGTGATAGAGGCTTTCAGCTCGGAGTTGGCCTCTTTCAGGTCTTGTCTGGTAGGCAGGGCTTTGATTAGTTGGACCCAGTCCGGGTGTTGGTCCGGAGGGGTCTGGGCAGCAGTTGTTGGGCCCTCACCTTGTGGCGACGCTGGGCGGGAGGCGTCAGAAGGCTCTTCATTAGCGTAGGCCCGAGTGGCCGCGTCCGCGGGAGCCACGAGGAATTGCCGCAGCAATGCCGTTGCTGCGCCCTTCGGCGTGTCCGCCGGCTTGGTAGTGCTCGATGCCCGGTGGGATTTACCCATTTCTGCCCGCAATATCAGTGCTGTGAGGAGGATTAGTGCTCAGCCTGCAGAGGAGCCCCGGGTCTACGCCGCCATCTTCCTCGGCTTCCAAGCCACGCCCCCCGTTGTGATATTTTTTACTGCTAATATTTGTGTTCAGCGAAGTCTCCCGAGTACAGGTTTTATGGTGTCCTAGAAAGTTACAGGGTTAAATATAGGGCTTGCAAGCCAAATTCTCTGGACTTTCAACCTGGGTTGTCAGGCAGGTCCCTCAAATTGTAATTAATAAAATGACATGATTATGTAAAAATATTATATACATATATTTGCAGAATTTAAATATATATATATATATTTTCAAAGTACTTTTATATACACATAGAATGATGTTAAATATATATATATATATATATATATATAATAAAATAAATACATTTTAAAAGAAAAAAGAAATTAAAAAAAATTATATACCAGTTTTAATTTGTTATAACTGTATTTTGATATTAATATACATATATATTAAATTCAAAATACATTTAGAATGACATTATAAATACATATATGTATCTCTCTCTGGCGGGGACCCGGTAAGTCCAAAGGACAGTGGGGACATTCGATGCCGCCCGCCAGCGTTTAGGAGCGTCCTAAAAAGGACAGCATAGAACGCCCGCCATCCTTAAGGAGTGGAAAATTTAAAAAAAGTATATAAATGGCGCTTGAGTGTTTTTCCTAATGTGAGTTATATATCACGTGGCATGGCGCATAATATTACACCTGAAATACAAATGCAAAATAAAAAATATTATATAAAAGGGGGAAAAAAAATCCAAGGGGATCTGGAAATCAATTTGGTGTATAAAACATCTAAACTTACTAAAATTTCATAAGATAACAGAATAGACAAAAAATTAAGAAGGAATCTATAAATGGAAAAAGGGAGGACAAAATAATGCTGCAAACAAAAGATAACTTTTCACTAGGTTTATTTCTAAATGTTTAGCTCCTCTGAAAAATAATTTTAGTTTTTTTTTAGAAGGATTTCATTTAAAATTGGGTTCCTTAATAGCACAGACCAATATTTATTAACAATGTTTTTTTAATTTTGTGATTAAAAATGTTAAGATTACAAATAAATGTACGTGTGTATCTCTAGTTGCCTTTTCCATTTATGTTCCATACATTTTTGTTATTGTATTTTAAACAGATTTGAACATAAGTGTGTGTTTTTCCATCTGCACTGGGATTCACGTTTTAACAGAAATGGATTTGATAGAGGCAGTACCCAGGATTCCAGAATTATTTGTTTCAATTCCAAAAACAAACTATGATTTGGCCAATAGGGAATGACGGCTAACACCATAGCTCTGTCTATTCTGATATTTTGTAGAATATAATATATTAGAGCAATAAGAGGAAACATCTCAGAGATCATCCAAAAAAGGAGGGTAATTTTTCCAGAACAGGGATGTATAAACTGGTATCTTTCAGGCTGCCTTGTTGCCATGAAATCTATTTCTGGTAGACCAAATTTCTTTACTAGTGTTGCGTATATTTTTGGATGAAGGGACCATACTGACTGAATGCATTGAGCTCTGCTCAAATTGTCTTATGATATTGCCCATTCCCCTAATATATGTAGCTGTGATGCACTCTAACTTCCTTTCTGGCCAGGACATGATCTGTAAGCACAGAAGAGATTTCACTTTTATTCACCCTTTTTTGTTCAGACAGGTGACTGTCATGATGTTGTCTGATTTAATCCTGACAGCTCTTTGTATAATCATGGTCTCAATTTAAGACAGCCTTCATCTCTTTGTAATTGGACGAGTGACCTACCTCTTATGAGGACCAAATGCCCTGCAGTACATGTTGTTTTCAGATGTGCAACCTAACTGAACTTTCACGTGTCTGTCATAATTGTGAGCCACTACCTTTGCTGGAAAGATAAGCCTTGGGACAGAGACAGAGTTTATCCACCCCTTTAGTTGGTTCTGAACTTTTGTTAACAAGCTAAATTTGGTTTCCAAGTCCTCTTCTTTTCCGGATTAATTCCTCAAGATTTTCTATTGCCTCATCTGCACTGCTGGAATGGAGGAAGTGAGAATACCCAGCATTTGCATGTCTGATAAAACATATCACCTCCTTCTGTATAGAAGAAATTTATTTCTTGATTCTCTTGATCTTTTGTGAAGGAAGATGATGTGAAAGGGACTTTGAATCCACTGAAAGGCCCAGAAAAAGAAATTCTTGTCTAGCGAGAAAGCGGAGACGTCTCTCTGACGATCAACCAACTTATCTTGTAACGTCTGAATCGTGGTTCGAATATTGTTTTGCAGTTGACTTTATGAAACCACTTTGAAGAACCAATCGTCTAAATAGGGAACAATGGAAAAACCCTTCTCTCATAGATAAGCCAATAAGAGTACCAGAATTTTTGTAAAAATTCATGGAGCTGAAGCCAGGCCTAAAGCAAGAGCCTTGAATTGGAAATATAAAATACTCTTCCTTGACTTAATTGCATATCTTAAATACCTTATTTTCCCAATTGACTTGGTACATATGTAGATAGGTGTCTTCCAGAGTTGCCATAAGGAAAGTATATTTGATTTAGAGATGTAAATCTTCTATTCGATTTATATCTCCTGTCCTTTTTGGTCTCTGACATTTGCTTTATGAGTTCCTCTAAAGGAGAACCAAACAGCTTACTCCTCTCAGAGGGCTATTTTTATCCCACCATAAAGACCGCAGGACCAGGTGGAGGGCTACAGTGTACTCGTTTTGACAAAAAGGCCAACACAGCATACATAGGCTATACAATTGAAAAAGAAAAAAGAATGGCAGCGCTACAAAATGCTTGTGTGCACAACCAGTGCTACAGGAGTTTAAGTACAAAATATAAATTACAGTAGATGTTTTGAGTAAATACCTTTTATCAATGCATGTCCTTAAAGAAAACAAGTGCACTCACCAATATATATACATATACAGCAGTGAATGACAGTAATCAGAGAAGAATGCCCAGCACCGCCCCATATTCGAAAAATTGGTGGGAACCCCTTCGACTGTCATTCCGTCATTGCGCATGCTCCCCCGGTGTCAGATACGATGACGAGGTACATAAAAGGGTATCCCCACTTACCAAACGTGGTAACAGATAAAAGTCCTTCTACAGAAAGCAACTTGCTTCAAATTTTTAGCAAAACTCAAAATTCCAGCTGCATTAGTGCGCAAGCGCGGTTTGAATTTCTAGCTTTGCGTAAAATTGCGCATAGCCTATTTATGCCACAAGATAAAAATAGAGGTTAATGTTACTGCAGTATCTAGATAAAACAACAATAAAAAAAATGCCATACATTTTGGTGGAATGCAAAGACACCCAGGCGTGCATTCCACCGCTGTGCACAGACTTTATAATCGGCTTCCTGATTGGCACGCCACCTGGAAGCGCCAACATTTAACTCCGCTGGAACTTTAGTCATAAAACAGGAACTTCAGGGCTCATTAAACCCTGAAGGCTTCACAGGTCAGCGTCACACAGCTCCCCACCTGGGGAGTTATCAGACAGACTCCCCCAAGCATCAACCAGTGTGCTTCACCAAAAACAGAGCTACACGTCCGGCCCGCTCGCGGGACAATAAAGAACTGGTTAGTATGGGTCGGCATTTTAAGGTAGGAGGGGGAGGAATACTTTAATTATTTTTCATTTATTTTCAGGGGTACTCGTATAAGCATAAGAAAGTATATCCCATGGGTACCGCCACTATATGCTGGGAAAATATGTGCACAAGCACCATGTAAACCAACATGAAGTGTCCATTTGGTAGTGGCACAGAGACATAGAAAATATGGTAAGGTCAAAAAGCACAAATAACACTTGGCATCCTAAATGAGAAGTTAACACTTGGAGACTAATAAAGGGTGAATTCTAGAACACGCCATTAAGTTAAAATTGGAGCAAAAATGTGCAGTTTATACAGCATTGCTCCATAGCTGAAAAAGAATATTCATAGAACACAAGGGAACACTACAAAAATAAGCATTCAATATTTCCAATGATATTCTATACGACGATGTAATAGTTCTCTGACATGCATTGAAATTAGTATGCTAGTTAACAACACTGTACACTATCCTCCATACTTACCTGGCATGCTTTTTAGTAATTTTGCATTACACATTTGGCCTTTCCAAATGTCTGTTAGTATATATTCCATTCTCTTTGCTCGCCAGAGGAAGTTAAATACCCTCAGGTAATGACTCATACACTCCCGGGTGAATACCTATTGTATATGGATGAGACAGAACATTTATTTGCAGTATTCGAGCAACATGTTGTAATGTATAACAATATATTTATTAAATATTTCTTAAAACAATTTTTACAAGAAAACAAAAATACTCCAAGACCCCTAACCACTACGGTGTGGTGGTTATGGTCTCAGGAGTGCCCTGGTTTAGTATGGTTTGACAACATACTATCTCTAATCAGTTCCTGCGGGATGTACCTGGGCCGTGCTCAACAGATGCACTCAGTCAATGAGCACAATCTTGCTTAGCACTGTAAAGCTAAATGGATCCTCCTGCAGGAACAGAAAATAAGCTAGTTTAAGGCATGGATGCTCATCAGGATCCGGGTAAGTTGCCAAACTGTACTAAAACAAATGTATCTATTTACCATTGGATAGTGTCAGAGCACTCCTTGCACCATAACCATTAGAGCTGGCTTTAGTTGTTATGGTGCTCAGAGTGTTCCTTTACGGAGGCAATTGTACAAGTTCTGATCAAAATAAAATGAAAACAAAACCATGAATAAAAGCTATTGGTCTGTACAATCATAATTTATCTCTTTCATATTAAGTGCACCCACACTTATACATAATTTTGTTCAAGAGAAACATGTTTTTTATTTCACATCAAATCTTTATATACAAAACAATTTAATATGAATAAAGGCTTAAGACAAAAAGTGTAAAAAATTGCTTTTTTTTAGTCTTGTATGGCATTTTAACAGTGAATGTCATAATACTGTTTGCTTTTACTGCAATAAAATACACATATTTGTATTCAGTGATGTGTCACGAGTACAACAGTACCCATGTACAGGTTTTAAGGGGTTTTGGAAAGTTACAGGATCAAGTATAGGGCTTGCCTATAATAGTTTTTACACATTGAAATTTGCCATATTGGATTTCTGGTGCCTTGGAGACGATATGGCAGCCCAGGAATGAAAATGAACCCAATGTATTCAAAATAGGGTATATGGCCAGTCTTTTAGTAGTCGCAAACAATGGCTGTGAAGAAACTACCCTATTTAGTTCGGTATTTTGTATTTTCCCTGTTCGTTAGTTGAAACTACTGAACAACCCCCTGGCTCATTAACTTCAAAGTAAATGGTGAATTAAGTGCTCTGTTGGTGTGGCTCCCGTTCGCATAACCGAATGCCACGTGCTGGAGAAAACGGCCATCTTGTCGCACGAATAGAGGCAGCGGAACTTGGTCGTTGAGTGTCTGGAACTAAAAGTGGACACTCGACTTCCCGAACGTCGGTCAAAATTCACTAACACCTGCTTCTGTCCACCGACCAGCCAAGAGGGCGCTGTTCGGTAGGTTTGTTCCCACGAACTAGGGGAACAAACACTACTTATGAGCCAGGGGAACTGTTCGTGGATTTGTTTGGTTTTTAAACTTCCCGAAAGAGACTGAACGCACAGCCTAATTTCATGGAACTCTTTCTGGTCAGGAGCCTCGTGTGCGGTCGGTCAAATTATGACTTCCATGGAACTCCCAAATTCCTGAACTGATCTGGGTGATTTTTAGATATGTTGGTCCCCCAGACCTGGGCTATCAGGGGCATATGACTTTTGTGGGGTTCCCATGGGGTTTAAGGCACTTTTGGGGCTTTGTGAAAATATGTGTTTTTCGTGTTTGGAAATAATTGAGTTGAGTACAATATTTGACTCAATTATCTCCTAAGTAATGTGGAAGGATTATTGCATTCTATGTGGGAGCGTCCTGGACCAGAGAGCCAATGTAACAACAGTATGTAATTTGTCCCTGTGCCCTCTCAGGTGCAGTGGAGAATGCCCATGGAACAGGTTATTGTAAACCCTGTTCCTGGGGACTTGCATAAACAGCCGGCCAGTTGGCCTGAATAAATTAATTCCTGTTGTACTGTGAGTTTTGGGTATATGACTGACTGCTGGGAAAGACTTCTTGTATGCTGCATTCTAGCTGGAGAATATTTGTCTTGATACCCGAACTGCAAGTTATAATCACTCAGCTCTTAGCAGTTTGGGAGGAACCAAATATGAATGGGTATCTGATATACCAACATTCATAACAATGGCCAAAGTTAGTGTTCATATAATTTTTTAATGCAATTTTCATTAAAAAAAAAAAAAAAAAACCTGCCCTTTCACCCATTATACCATCAGCATTATATTGGACTGCGCTAAAGTACTCATAATTGTGTTCATCGATGACTCACGAGTACTGCCCATCATGTCCAGGTTTTATAGTGCATAAAGTCAAAGGTGTGCTGCACACAAGCAAGTTGTATCTTTTTTTTGTTCTTTTTGATAGCCAAGGGGTTGTGGAAGCCAATCTGCAGTGCGGCCATGCTCATGTTCCAGTGATTCTTAATGATAATCACTGATGACATTCCTTAGTGGATGCAGGGCTGGACTGGGGATGCAAATCAGCCCTGTAAAAAAAAAATGTATTCCAGCCCCTTAAGTCATTGTGCCATGAAGTGTGTGTGTGCATATATATACATATATATATATATATATATATACATATATATATATATATATATAAATAAAAAAAACGCATTAGGCTGCTAGAGTAGGATCTGCCAAGAATGCATAAGCCTGCCACAACGTCATTTTACCCCAATATACGATCCTATACTGTAACTAAATCCCCATTATTTTTTGCCTAGGTGAGGTGTTTTTAAATAAAACTATTCCGATCTGTGAGATTAAAAATCGTTTTGTAGTGAATAAGCGAGTGCGATGGATGATGTATTTTGCATGTTGTATATATTGTCCCAAGCAGCACCCTATAATTTATACATGTTTAGTTGAGTGCAGCCCTCTTGACACACACACACACACACACACACTTATCCAAACAGCTTGACATTCTCTTAACTTCTTCAATGGTAAACTCTGCCTTGGTGCTTACCCACGTTCCATATATCCAAATAATATCAAGGGTGCACTCGCAAACTTTAATAGTGTTTTTAATAAAAAAAATAAAAAACATTTACATCTAAAAATTGATCAACGTCACGACTCCTGATCTTGAGAAAGACCCTCAGGGTTCGAAACGTCTAATCGATTTTCAGATGTAATTTTTTTAATTTTTTTTTTTTTTTATAAAAAATACTTTTGAAGTTTGTAAGTCCTGTGAGTGCACCTTTGATATTATTTGTATATATAATTTATTAATTTTGGTATGTTTCTTTTTCTGCTTACTGGCCAACACAAACTGACACTCAAACAAGGTTACTACAGGCAAAGTCATTGGTATACAAACAAGCTTACAGTCACACACACACACAGACGCTCACTACAGACAAGCTTATAAACACACACAATCTTACTATAGACAAACTCACTGACACACATGCCCACTCAGCATGCTGTCTGACTGTGCCACTAGCTCCTTGCGACGACCTCCCCCTGCTTCCAACTCGTCTCCTCCTCCTCTCTGTCTCCCCATTTGAACTTTTCCCCTGTTCTTCTTATCTTCTAGCGGGCACCCACGTGACATCCACGGACGCATTGTCGTCATCAACCGCTTCACTTGTATCGGACAACTCAGCAAAGGAAGCAGCAGCGGGTACAACATCATCATCATCATCACACCGTACGTCCATGTGTGTAATGCTGCCTGACTGAGACATATCCCTGTTATCTACATCCTCTGGCAATAATGGTTGCGCATCACTCATTTCTTTCAACTGATGTGTAAATAACTCCTCTGACAGATCAAGTGAAGCGGCTGTGGAGCTAGTGTTGGTGGTGGTGGCGGTAGGTGGGCGAGGGGTAACTTGAGAGGTGCCCGAAGCTAAGCTGGAGGAGGATGGTGCGTCAAGGTTCCGAGCGGAAGCTGTAAAAGATTGGGTGTCCTGTGTTAACCAGTCAACTATGTCCTCAGAACTTTTCGAGTTCAGGATACGTGGCCTCTGAACACTGGGCATTATTCTAGGGCCAAAGGGAATCACAGCACCACGATCACGACGGCCCCTGCGGGGTGGCCTGCCTCTGCCTGTCATTTTTTTTTCAATTAGTGGTACTATGCGTGCAAGCTACTGTGACAACAGATATGAGTGGCACTGTGCACTGGCAGAAGTTGGCAGAGTAGACGCTGTAGGCCTGACACACGCTTGCAGACAACTAACTGCTATTCAATCTATTACAGTCAAACTTATTTATCTATTACATTCAAACGTATTTTATTTTCTAAATGTACACTACTGTTACACCAGATATGGGTTGCACTGGTGTAACACTGTGCCCTGGCAGGACCTGAAACGCACACGTGTGAAGGAAACTGACTGCTATTATTTCAGTCAAATTTCTAGTTTTTTGTTTTTTAAATGTACACTACTGTTACACCAGATGAGTTGCACTGGTGTGACACTGTGCCCTGGCAGGCCCTGAAACGCACACGTGTGATGGAAACTGACTGCTATTATACAGGGAGTGCAGAATTATTAGGCAAGTTGTATTTTTGAGGATTAATTTTATTATTGAACAACAACCATGTTCTCAATGAACCCAAAAAACTCATTAATATCAAAGCTGAATATTTTTGGAAGTAGTTTTTAGTTTGTTTTTAGTTTTAGCTATTTTAGGGGGATATCTGTGTGTGCAGGTGACTATTACTGTGCATAATTATTAGGCAACTTAACAAAAAACAAATATATACCCATTTCAATTATTTATTTTTACCAGTGAAACCAATATAACATCTCAACATTCACAAATATACATTTCTGGCATTCAAAAACACAACAAAAACAAATCAGTGACCAATATAGCCACCTTTCTTTGCAAGGACACTCAAAAGCCTGCCATCCATGGATTCTGTCAGTGTTTTGATCTGTTCACCATCAACATTGCGTGCAGAAGCAACCACAGCCTCCCAGACACTGTTCAGAGAGGTGTACTGTTTTCCATCCTTGTAAATCTCACATTTGATGATGGACCACAGGTTCTCAATGGGGTTCAGATCAGGTGAACAAGGAGGCCATGTCATTAGATTTTCTTCTTTTATACCCTTTCTTGCCAGCCACGCTGTGGAGTACTTGGACGCGTGTGATGGAGCATTGTCCTGCATGAAAATCAGGTTTTTCTTGAAGGATGCAGACTTCTTCCTGTACCACTGCTTGAAGAAGGTGTCTTCCAGAAACTGGCAGTAGGACTGGGAGTTGAGCTTGACTCCATCCTCAACCCGAAAAGGCCCCACAAGCTCATCTTTGATGATACCAGCCC